>NW_024474479.1:0-7368 GCF_017654505.1 Polyodon spathula
AGATCGTGCCTAACTAATTTGCTTGATTTTTTTGAGGATGCAACATCAATAATGGATAATTGCAAAGCATATGACGTGGTTTATTTAGATTTCCAGAAAGCTTTTGACAAAGTCCCGCACAAAAGATTACTTCTCAAACTGATCGCAGTTGGGATTCAAGGAAACACATGTACATGGATTAGGGAGTGGTTAACATGTAGAAAACAGAAAGTACTGATTAGAGGAAAAACCTCAGAATGGAGTGTGGTAACCAGCGGTGTACCACAGGGATCAGTATTAGGTCCTCTGCTATTCCTAATCTACATTAATGATTTAGATTCTGGTATAGTAAGCAAACTTGTTAAATTTGCAGACGACACAAAAGTAGGAGGAGTGGCAAACACTGTTGCAGCAGCAAAGGTCATTCAAAATGATCTAGACAAGATTCAGAACTGGGCAGACACATGGCAAATGACATTTAATAGAGAAAAGTGTAAGGTACTGCACGCAGGAAATAAAAATGTACATTATAAATATCATATGGGAGATACTGAAATTGGAGAAGGAATCTATGAAAAAGACCTAGGAGTTTTTGTTGACTCAGAAATGTCTTCATCTAGACAATGTGGGGAAGCTATAAAAAAGGCTAACAAGATGCTCGGATACATTGTGAAAAGTGTTGAATTTAAATCAAGGGAAGTAATGTTAAAACTGTACAATGCACTAGTAAGACCTCATCTTGAATATTGTGTGCAGTTCTGGTCACCTCGCTATAAAAAAGATATTGCTGCCATAGAAAGAGTGCAAAGAAGAGCGACCAGAATTATTCCGGGCTTAAAAGGCATGTCATATGCAGACAGGCTAAAAGAATTGAATCTGTTCAGTCTTGAACAAAGAAGACTACGTGGCGACCTAATTCAAGCATTCAAAATTCTAAAAGGTATTGACAGTGTCGACCCAAGGGACTTTTTCAGCCTGAAAAAAGAAACAAGGACCAGGGGTCACAAATGGAGATTAGACAAAGGGGCATTCAGAACAGAAAATAGGAGGCACTTTTTTACACAGAGAATTGTGAGGGTCTGGAATCAACTCCCCAGTAATGTTGTTGAAGCTGACACCCTGGGATCCTTCAAGAAGCTGCTTGATGAGATTCTGGGATCAATAAGCTACTAACAACCAAACGAGCAAGATGGGCCGAATGGCCTCCTCTCGTTTGTAAACTTTCTTATGTTCTTATCTCTTTAATAAAAATGAGTTGCTTATTAGCATGTTGTGATCTCGTTTGTAGGTTCTTATAAATGAAAAATGAAGGCTTGGCTGATTTAAAATCCCATTAAGACGTTTGACAGAAAAACAAAACAAATGAAATCAAATGACTAAATGAAGCCCGATATATAAATAAATGTATAAAAACAGTGAAGCAATATGAAAACATGATAGCATCGGGGTACGATAAGGGTCTGTTTTGATTAGAGGGCGAGAGCATTGATTGCATTATTACAGAAATGTTATGCAGTCTAATTATTCAAACAGTGCTAGAATCCAAATCTCTAATCTATCCTAATCTTACTGTATGCAAGAGACAATAACTAGTTATGTTCAAACTGACTTTATTTCAAGTACAGTATCGCAGTAATTCAAAGAGAGACTTGTGACATTTGCAGAATAGCTATATATATATATATACTATATATAATAGCAATTTATTAATAGCAATAGTCCTTTCAATTTGAAGATGACTGCCATTGATGCCTTTGGAATATGTCTGCTTGTCAGGTATTCGCTGAGCATTTTATATCATTTTATATCAAAGCTCCTGATCAGCCCCTCCGTCAGTCTCTTTTGCCTTTCACAGACAGGTAGGTAAGGGGAGTATAAACTCTAACCTTTTGTCCCCAGTTGTGATTAACTCTTTAAGAGATCCTTCTACAAGTTTTTCTGGAGTTCCCTTGCAATTAATTGCATATATTATATATATATATATATATATATATATATATATATATATATATATATATATATATATATATATATATATAATATATATATAACAACCTACATCGCTCAGCGATTGTAGTCTGTTCCAATACTTCAGCTTGCTGCGTTATTCTTGCTTCCTCTGCTTGCAGCTGTGTACACAGTATTAGAAGGAGACCGTGATTCCAGCGAGGCACAGCTGTACTGTGATCTGCTGTCGACTCGAGGCCCTTGGGCAACCTCGTTTCGCCCACTTGGAGTGCGCGGCCTAGCGACCCTACGAGTTGTCGAGTACTATTGCTTTCTTACTGTTTACAGTAAAACACCAGCTTGCTGTCGAGTGTCTCTTTAGTGCTGCCTTGCAGTTTTGAAAATAAAATAAATAAATGACAAGCGTGTGCTTCCTCCATTAGGCCTTGAGCTTATTGTTGAGCAGACTGTGCAAATAACCACTCGCCCATAAATAATAATAAAACAAAGTTTTTTTTCTTTTTCTGTCTGTTCTCCTTTCTCCAGCTCTGTGACTGTACTACCTCTCTGCAAACTTCACGCTGCACTGGTTGTGTGACTGCAAGCAGCCCATACAAAGACACACAGCCCAGTACCTTTGCCCTCTGTACTTGGTGCTCGGTACTTCGGCACCCCAGTGTCTAGGCCTCTGGTCCTTGGTGCCTCAGTGCCATCCGCACACAAAAGCCTTGGTGCCTCGGTGCCCTCGGTGTTCAAGCGCTTCCCGTCATCGGTAGCTTTGTGCCTCGGTGCTCCATTCCCTTGGTGTTTTGGCATCCTCGGTGCCTCGAGAGCTACATGCCTCTGCGCTTCGACGCCTTGAGGCTTTTAGAGCCTGTGCAGTGGTGCCTTCAGTGTCATGCTGCCCCAGAGCCTCGGTGCCCCGGCGTCCTCGGCACCCTTGTTGTGTGAAATTTAATTACTTTAAATTTAAAAGGAAGTTGATGTGGAGGTAAATAAGACATTTACTTCACAGAGTAACCCTAAAAGGTCCTTTGCTCTGCGCACACACACACACACACGCAGTTACATACACAGATGCTATACTGCGGATATCCCTCGGGAGCAACCCAACAAGGTTACATACAAAGATTATATTAATCACAGATCAATACAATCCATGAGACGCAACTGAACTAATTCTTACCCTTCCTGATCGGGAGAGCCCTTCGACCCTGGTAAGAGAAAGCAGCTGTCTCCAAAAAATACCGAGCAGGACTGCGCGCTAATCCTCACGGCTGACTCTCATCAGAGCAGGGGAGAACCCCGTCCTTTTATAACTTGCCAAGTTAGGCTTCTGCGTGCGAGAGAGTAATTGGCCAGATCACTCCCTCGAGGCTCGGCCCTCTGAATAAACCATCCCTTTCCCTAGAACATTCTAACAAAAACAAGCACCTGACAAAGGCAAGTTATATAAGATACGGGTTATTATAGGGCAAGGGCACAGATGAACTCGAACGCATTTCTAGAACTTTCTAGAACACACCCTTCTTCCTTTTTTTTATTACAACCCTCGAGGCTTTAAGCTCTGCGCATTGTGCCCTTGGTGGCCCCGGTGCCCCTGCGCTTCATAGCCTCGGTACCTCGAGACCTTAATGCCTCAGCGCTTCAAGGCTGGTGAGCTCCACGCATCGGCGTCCGCGACACTCTCGGTGCCTCCGACTATACGCCTCGGCGCGTCAAGGTTTTTAAGCCTTGAGACCCGTGGCTCCCTGGTGCTCCATAGCCTCTGTACCTCAGTGCTTCAAGACACCTTCTGATGAAAAGGGTCGCCAACTTCCTCCAGGTACCCTGGAAGGCAAGTTCCGAGCAGCACAGGCCTGTTTTCAGACTAGCGCAGACTTAGATCCCCAGTCTTTTCCAGTGTTCCCGGACTGCCTGGAGGAGGTCAAATCCCGGCCTTGGCACCCAGCGTATCCAAGAGCACAGCCGCACTTGCCTCCATGGAAGGAGCAGAGGCTACGCACTGCAATTCCACTCTGGACCTCCTCCCTTTCGAGGGATCACGGTCATATCTGTGAACAACCCTCCAGGTGTTGGCTCTCAAACAAGAGGTAGAAACACTACTTAAGAAACAAGCCACCCGTCTCATAGAACACATGTCTCAAAGAGAGGGGTTCTACTTCAGTTATTTTTTGGTGTCTAAAAAGTTTGGTGGCCTTCGCCCCATCCTAGACCTGAGGAAGAGGAGGTTCCAGATGGTCATACATCACCACATCCTCTGGTTTACAACAGTGGACCTGAAGGATGTGTATTTTCACGTTCCTGTCTGTCCAGTGAATAGTAAATATATCCATTTCACTTTTCATGGGGGCGGTTTTGAGTTCTCTGTGCTGCATTTCGGCCTCTCCTTAGCTGCCCGCTCATTTTCAAAGTGCATGGATGCCATCCTAGCTCCCTTGCAGCTACAAGGGATCAGGGTGATGAATTACCTGGACGACTGGCTGATTTGTTCCCAGTTCCAGGAAGGAGCAGTGGCTCACACAGCAGTTGTGACGGAGCATCTATCAAGTTTGGGTCTTCCCCTCAACGATGCAAAAAAAGCCAATTAACGCCGGTGCAGAGTATGGTCTATTTAGGTCTCCGGCTGGATTCCTTTACAATGCGAACCTATCTGTCACACGACAGGGTAGCTTCTATTCCTGCCTGGCCATGTTTCAAGCAGGGTCCCCGGGGTTACGCTTCATAGTCTTTCAGCTGCTGATCTGGGCACAGAGGCACCTCCTATCCCTCCGTGCTGTCCATCTCCTGGGAGTGGTGAACTGTGGTGGACCTCCTCTCGAGGGAGGGTCCTCACCTGTCAGAATGGCGACAAAACCCTCCAGGTGGTGCAGCACATTTGGGAACGCTTCGGGGAAGCCCAGGTTGCTCTCTTTGACACCCGTTGCCCCCTGTGGTTCTCCCTCCACAGCTGCGGAGGTCCACTAGGCATTGACACCCCAGCGCATGAGTGGCCCGAAGCGCCTTTATACGCTTTCCCACCTAATACCAGTGCTCCCTGCCTTCCTCGAAGGTCAGGAAAGACCAGGCAACAGTCCTCTTCGTGGCCCCCAGATGGCCCGCGAGAACCTGGTTTTTGAACCTGTGCCAGCTGCTTCAAGGCCAGCCCTGGGAGATCCCATTGCAGGCACAGTCTGTCCTGGGGCTCTCAGATACAGTAGTGAGTACTCTGCAGAATGCTAGGGCTTCTTCCACAAGAGTGTTTTATGCCTGTAGTGGACATATTTTCAAAACTGGTTCATGGCCAGAGGCCATGATCCCATGTATTGCCCTGTAGCAGTTATTTTACAGTTTCTGCAAGTTCTGCTAGAGGAGGGTAAATCCCTCTCTACATGCAAAGTGTACCTAACAGCCGTATCTTCTTGCCACGTTCCCATCGACTCAGTATTCCCGGGTGCTCATATTCTGGTGACCGTTGACTGATATATGTACTGCGGCTAGCTGGCCTACCCTGCATACATTTACCAGATTCTACCGACTTAATGTCGTAGATCCCTCTATGCCTTTAATACGCACCAGGATCCTTGAGGTTGTTCGCTCACACCACCAACACTAGATGGCGGTAGTGAGATGTCACTCATGTCTGTCTGCTCATTCTCCCTCACGATGGCTGTGGTATACTTTTCCAAAAGTGTCAATGATGCTCATCTTCTCTTTCAGGGAACTGGGGTTACATCCGTAACCTATCATTATACTTGTCTGACTGACAGCAATAGAAAAAGACACAAAATTGAAGCAATCGGATCTCTTCTTTAAAAAAACAAACCCTTTGTATTAACCCTTTGTGGTCCATTTATTCACGTACTTCAAGTCCAATTTATTTTCACACGTGTTGTTTATTTTACATTTTTTCCAAGTAAAACTGGTTTAAAGGGCATTGCAATGCTAAACGACATCAGTACTGTATCTCCAGTCAATCCTCACCCCGTGTTTGCTCTATTTTTCACATACCTCTTTATAGATGTGCATACTGATAAATCCTCTCCTTATCACTCGTTTTATCAACAAGTCCTCAATAATGCGATCCAAGTCATTATTTTATTACTATTACATCTCAAAAAGCTCTGCAAATGTCTGTGATATTCTTTGAGCGCTGGATGCTGAAGCAGCTACTTGCTTTGTTTATGTCTGCCTGTCTCTGTATGGAGCAGCTGCTAGGGCTATTGCTCACACGCTCCCCCCCCCCCATTTTTTGGATTTCATTCGGCTCTTATCGGTCTCACTCGGCCATTGAATGGTTTTCACTACTTTTTCCGGAGAAAAAATGACTAGAGACCCGTGCTTTATGTCTTTTTGATGATGTCGGACAGGGTCCAACATTGGACTGGAAAGGGTTAAACATCTCTCGAATCTCACTCCCAGAATAGCAGTTGCAAACTAAACCAATGTCTCCGTCGCTGTAAAGGGTGCAAACTAACAAAATAAAACACCCAGTTTTATCACCTAGGCATTCATTTGCATTGTTGTTTGTCTGGCCCCACCCCCTCCACACTAGATCCAGCACCAGTAGTAGAAGCACACATCGCATGTACAGGACACTTTATTTTCATGTGCTTTAACATTGTTCCTGCACTGCTGCTGTAACAGAGCTCTGCAGAGCACAGACTACAGTTTTATGCCCAGCCCAGGCTTTGCTTATTTCGAGCTCCAGTGTAACCCAGTGCAAGCCTCCACAGCTGCAATTCACATGCTTTAATCCACTCCTCCACTTAGCCACATGCCCTAGGGGTTGATTCATACATCTGTCATAAATTAATGTGATTCACAGACCCCATGCAATGTCAGGATGCAGACACATGAGAAATGGCTGTATGACTTTCCAAAAAAGATGCAAGTCGCAAGAGTGTGTGAGACGGAATTCCGACCTGTCAAAGACCTTTTGACTCCGAATACAAGTTAGGTTGGAGTCTGAAGTATGAATCAACCTTAACCATACAAGCAGTCCTTCTTACTTTCTTTCCTGTTCATCTTTTCCAGGTTCTAGTCCAGCAGCTAAAGTGAGGGTGGGCGGTGGAGAATTTCCTGACGGTGGAAAAGGTTTTACCCAGTTAGGGCATTTAAAAAGAAAACAGAGAATTCACACAGGAGAGAAACCCTATCGCTGCTCTGACTGTGGGAAATGTTTCAGTCGGTCAGGACATCTTGTTTCACACCAGCGAACTCACACAGGAGAGACACCCTATCGCTGCTCTGACTGTGGGAAGCGTTTCAGTCAGTCCGGACACCTTGTTTCACACCTGCGAACTCACACAGGAGAGAAACCGTATTGTTGCTCTGACTGTGGGAAGAGTTTCAGTCACTCAGGAACCCTGAAAAAACACCAACAAACTCACACAGGAGAGAAACCGTATCACTGCCCTGACTGTGGGAAGAGTTTCAGTCGCTCAGGAAACCTGAAAACAC
>NW_024474480.1:0-12095 GCF_017654505.1 Polyodon spathula
ACCAGCGAACTCACACAGGAGAGAAACCGTATCACTGCCCTGACTGTGGGAAGAGTTTCAGTCACTCAGGAAACCTGAAAACACACCAGCGAACTCACACAGGAGAGAAACCGTATTGCTGCTCTGACTGTGGGAAGAGTTTCAGTCACTCAGGAAACCTGAAACAACACCAGCATATTCATGAAGGAGACAAACTCTAAAGACTATGTTCAATGCAACTTTTCACTCATGAGGAAAAACCGTTGGCTTTTTATTATGAGTCCCTGTGTAATTAGTGTTTTGTGTATCACTCTTAAGAGCATGCGTTTTAAATGGTTAAATTGCACTTCAGCTCTCTTGCACTGTGATTGTGTTAGAAAGTGGGCGGTGATGAGGACACGTCACAAGAGGCTTCTCTGCTGTCAGTTTAACCCCGGCTGTCAATGCAGTCAGTGCCTGGGAGCAGGAATAGGCAGAAAGGAAACTATTCTGCAACTCATCTGATGGATGAGTCAGGAGAAATTAATAACTCAGTGTGGGAAATGAGTTTCAGGATTTAACATTTTAAACCTTTATTAACTTGTAAATAAATAAATTAATGGGAACGATTATCCTGACCATGCTATTTAGCATCCCAGAGACAAGACTGCACCATTCTTACTGGACAACAGCCTGGAGGATTTGTCTGGTCAATTCATCACAATTCTAAACTGAAGGGAAAATGATAGTGTCCCAGTAACAGGGCCAGGAGCCCTGTGCATGAAGAGGTGGCAGGGAAAAGCCCTGCAGGATGTAAATGTGTTGTGGTTGTTTAGAACGGATGAGTTGAAATGTATTGTTTGTTTGTTTAGCACGGATGAGTGTATTGTATTTGAAACAGATTTATTTGCTTATTTTAGAATGGGGTATCCTCCGCCCCTGTGCATTTGTATTATTTTTTTTGTTTATTGTTTTTGGATATTTAAATGACGATGAGAAGCTGTTTGGCAGCGTGGATGGGGAAGCCCCATCCACACAAGACTCTAATTAATTAACTAACTGTTAATTTGTTGCTAATTGGGAGATGGTCACCAATATAAAAATCTTGCTGTTTTCCCTGTTCACTGTGGATGTTTGGAGGAAGAATGTGGGTGGAGTGTTTTGGGTGGAGTTTTGGAGAAAACGAAACATAAAGTAAATATAGGATCAGTGACAGAGACTTTCCCAGCCTGACCTATATTTGTATTATTATGTATTTGTGATTATTTTTGTTTAACTGTTTTATTTTGCTCAGTTGTTTTGTGTTATTTTGTGTTAAATCTTATTTTATTTTTGCATGTAAATAAAAATAGCACCATAGTGCATATTTGCACCCGACTTACCTGAGTTTTATCAGTTCCTGCTTCTGGCCTGACGTCACCACTAGCCATCCCTGTCACAGCAGTGACTGTATTATGACAACAATGACTGAATATTGCACTGTGTAGCTTTGCAATGTGCATTGTCCATGCTTGTATTTGCGCTGCTTTGCAGTGTGCATTGTCCATGCTTGTATCTGCGCTGCTTTGCAGTGTGCATTGTCCATGCTTGTATCTGCGCTGCTTTGCAGTGTGCATTGTCCATGCTTGTATTTGCGCTGCTTTGCAGTGTGCATTGTCCATGCTTGTATTTGTGCTGCTTTGCAGTGTGCATTGTCCATGCTTGTATTTGTGCTGCTTTGCAGTGTGCATTGTCCATGCTTGTATTTGTGCTGCTTTGCAGTGTGCATTGTCCATGCTTGTATTTGTGCTGCTTTGCAGTGTGCATTGTCCATGCTTGTATTTGTATTTGTGCTGCTTTGCAGTGTGCATTGTCCATGCTTGTATTTGTGCTGCTTTGCAGTGTGCATTGTCCATGCTTGTATTTGTGCTGCTTTGCAGTGTGCATTGTCCATGCTTGTATTTGCGCTGCTTTGCAGTGTGCATTGTCCATGCTTGTATCTGCGCTGCTTTGCAGTGTGCATTGTCCATGCTTGTATCTGCGCTGCTTTGCAGTGTGCATTGTCCATGCTTGTATTTGTGCTGCTTTTCTGAACTGCCCCGTGCAGCAGGCATGTGTATGGATCTTAGGTACAGAAAGTCAAATTGTGTAATCTGAGTTCTAATGAGACTTGACTGTACAATTAAACCTTGTGCATGCTGATTAACGATTGATTAATTATACAACAAAATACTGAGCAATGGTAAAAACAGCATGTTGATTTACAGGTTAGTTAGTGTTCTTTTTTCCTTCATGCATCCCTCAGTATAAATAATTATTGTGATTCTGAACTCCGTTGTAGATTTCAACAAAGATATTTATTCAATACAGTTGAACAGTTGAGTATTCCATTTTCCCTAAGCCCAGGTCATAACAGAATCAACAAGACAATACATTGCTGGGATTTAATATAGCTTTTCTTAGACATCGGCCATTATTCCTGACCCTATGAAAAGAAACAATTACACTGATGCAGGTTTTACAGTCCTCTTATCAACCAGTAATATCAACACTTTTGTTTTATTACCTGTAAGTGATTGTAACATCAAAGTTGTCCACTCAGGAACAATAAAGTTTAAAGGAAGGAATGAAGGAAGGAGAAAATCCAGATCAGCCTTTAGAACCACAAATATGTCAGCTTGGAAATCTCTCTCTCTCTTTCTCTCTCTCTCTCTCTCTCTCTCTGTCGTCAGCCCAGTAGCCAATCAGCAGCTTCCTCTGGGTGAATCATGCTCAGCATCCAGTCCCTAAGGCTCTTCCTCAACTCCAATGTCCTCCTTCTCCCCGGCCTGTCCCGCCTTGACCAGGAACACAGAGAAGAGAAGATTAGTCTCAGGAACTATGAACAGCATCAAGCTCCTCAAACAATGATGCTAATCAGCAAATGTTACTGCTGCCCAATATTTTAAAATCACAAATACACATTCACCTGCCATTCAGTTCTGTCAACTGTGAACATGTGAGACCTTCCCAGCGAAGGTGATGCACAGAAGGGCAAGCTTTCTAGAATAGTTTAATAAGCTGTGTGTGCTCTGACTGTTATTGCTCCTCAATAAAGCAAGGGCTGAATGCTGTGTCCTGTTGTCATTATTACACATGTGATACACAGTAGCTGCAGGGGCTCTGTTAATAACACTTTAACATTGAAATCATGTCCCTTTTCAAAGTGAGAGCTAATGCAGCTCCAGTCAGGCACTGTGCAGGCAGGCAGGCAGGCAAGGCTGTATGTAAAGTGTTGGTTAGGGTTAACATTAGGGGTGCTGCAGAGAACCCATTACTCTTCTATAAGCTGGGTTTCTGAAGTGAGCTGGTTTGAAATATTCCCACTAGGGGTGTGCAGCTGTCATTTTTGTCCCCTCCGAGTTGTGATTTTCAATATGAACGTCTCCTGAATCCTTGTGCTCATAAAGCAACTCAGCCCTCTCTGATTGGCTGCACAGCTAATGAGTCACAATACAGATGCCTGTGATTGGCAGCATCCATCACTGCTCATACTAGAGCTTAGAGGTGTGTAAACAACATGAACCCCTGTCAGCTTGGAAATCGCTCTGCTATCGATTTCGATATAAAAACATGAACCCCTGTCAGCTTGGAAATCGCTCTGCTATCGATTTCGATATAAAAACATGAACCCCTGTCAGCTTGGAAATCGCTCTGCTATCGATTTCAATATAAAAACATGAACCCCTGTCAGCTTGGAAATCACTCTGCTATCGATTTCGAAATAAAAACATGAACCCCTGTCAGCTTGGAAATCGCTCTGCTATCGATTTCGAAATAAAAACATGAACCCCTGTCAGCTTGGAAATCGCTCTGCTATCGATTTCAATATAAAAACATGAACCCCTGTCAGCTTGGAAATCACTCTGCTATCGATTTCGATATAAAAACATGAAACCCTGTCAGCTTGGAACAACTTGGAAATCACTCTGCACACTAGCAGTTCTGCACCCTCTAGAATCTTATTCCCATCCCTGTTACTAGAGGATTGATAAGTGACATTAGATGGAAGCTACTGATCATCCAGTTGGATTGTATAAAGTTATGCAGAATGTGAATATGTTTTTATTATAAAAAAGGTCTGCATTATATATTCATTCTAATTCATAATAATGAATTATGTTGTGTTGTGTTTCTCTTAAGCATACAGTTCTAGTGTCGATAACTACAGGACGTGCTGGACAATATATTCTGTGTGTTTTAATGACGTCTGCTGTACTTTGTCTGTCTGTGAGATTTTGCTTTGCACTCTGCACCAGATCACAATACTGGAGCTGCAGTGGCTCCTATAAAAACAGGTTTCTCTCAAGCTGCAATATTAAAAACACTGTGTGACGTAATTGAGGTCTCACTCAGTGTTTTAAATGATACCAGCAGGATAAAACTAATTAAGGAAACACAGATCCACTTCAATGAAATGTTCAAAATGATTTCAAACACATTAAGAAGAATAGAAAACCAGTTTATACACATTTTGCTTTTTTATGATTCTGGATTTTGTTTGCATCACAGTTAATAAAAGTGACCAGTAGATGGCAGAGCTGATCATTTTATGTTTTCTTATGCAGTCCTCCAATCCAGTTGATTCTTGTACGTTAACAATAGAACCGCTGGATTTTTGAACTACCTGGAACTGCCACATGGGTCACTTTGACCCAAACATTTTTAAACTGCTTCATTATGAAAATGAAAGACAAACTATCTGATTCAAGTGAAAAGTTTTATTCATGAACATCATATCTAACATTTCATAGAACACCATATTTATATGAAAAAATAAATACAAAAGATGTTATTTTCAAAAAGTAGTGCCTGAACAGCACAACTACAAAAAAAAAATGAGAATTTACATTAAAATAAATATTTCAAAAGAAACTATAGAGTAAACCGGTGTAACCATGTATATAGAACATTGTAAAAATGATTTATTTATTTTTGTAAATAAAATAAAACAGTAAATATAACACAACCTCCGGTATCGAAAGTGAAAGCGCTTAGTGCAAAACAACGCTGTGTTCGACCTGGCAGCTTCCTCAGTTACACAGTCCACACAGAAAAAAACACTTCTCAATTTTTCCTGTGCATTTACCACAAACTGCCTTTTGATAACGGGCGCAGACATCCCAGTTTCATTGTCATTGCACTTTGCTACCTGGTACCTTTTCCTCTTGTGCTAGCGGGTGAAGCACTGGGTGAAGGCTGACGGGCATTTGCACGCTGCTTTTCACGTTTCTGATACAACTGTTTCAGCCGAAGCTCTGTGGCTAGCTGCAGAATGAATTCCCTCCTGCTGATGTTGATCCCAGTGCATTCCTGTGACAAAGACGGCTGTAGTGGGGACGTCAGACCAGAAGAAACACACAGTACTGCGAGAGGAAATGATAAATGGATGCGCTGCTGTGCGGTTTATTATTATAAAATAAAACAGGACAAAAACAGGACACGGCCCTGGCAGCCAAAACAAAGAGACAAACAAAAACGAACTACACAGACAAACACGGTGAGCTGAATTTAAGATTTGCTTTACATTATTATTTTATTATTACCTCCGTCTCCAATCCCGTTGTCCACTCACCGAACACACAATCCCGAGTGAGCGAAAACATGTAGCTTTTATGCAGCTGTACCGAGACTTGATTGCTAATCAATCATTCAATTGGAGTCTCGGTACAACTGCACGTGAATTAATAAAGTGCAATTCCCCGTGCTCACATATTATTACTTTTTACTTGCACGTGAAGTGCTGTGCAATCCTCGTGCCTAAATACAAATATACATTTTAAATGAAGTGCTGTGCAATTCTCGTGCCTAAATACAAATATACATTTTAAACACTCGTGTTACACAGACACGTTTATATCCCGTGTACCAATGACTATACACCAACATTAACACACAACATACAACACAAATTACACACAGGGGCGGGCATTTTGCCACAATTCCCTGTACAAAACCTGGGCATTTATGGCTGTCAGGTCCAAAACATTGTAAAAAACAGCCACAGTCCACCTGCGAGAATCGCCTTTGACAGAGTACTGCCATGTCATCTGCTCCAATACATCCACTCCGTACTTGGTGGCATTGTCTCTGGCTTCTTTTTCCCATTGGTCCTGATGGCCAGTGAGCTGTGTAAAGAGCTGGGAATCAGCACATTTGTTTGCTTCTTGCACCTGCACACGCTCAGGGTGGCACAGTCCTTCTGCCCGAGCAGTGCAGTGGAGTACAGCAGTGCAGTCAGGGCTTGAGCAGATGGTGGTAGCTCGCGTCTCGCCTTGTTCACTGTTCCTACAAGAATTGTTTATTTTTTCTTCAACTCCCTGGTCAAATGGAGTGAAGTATAGCTCCATAAGTTTGAGCACAACGCTGTCTCCCAGTCTCTGACCACCAGGGCGCATTTCATTCTTTCCCAGGTAAGGGAACCCATTCACCAGGAACTACGAACATACAGGATTGCAATGACCGCTTGTAACTCCTCCACAGACAATGTCCAGGAATCATAATTTTTTACCCGATGTGCCTCTGCTACTGTACAGCATTGAATGTGCAGTAGCACTGGCATATCGATCAGTAACAGGATCGCACTGAGTGGGTATCAATGTTGCATTTTGCGTGCGGCATTGGACCTGATGGTTCAGTCAAAACATTTTCAGACGCTCGTCTTCCCACAGCTTCACGACCGGGTAATGTTCCAAACAGTACCGTCTTTCCCTGTCTCCTGAATGTTGCTTCCAGAAGCCGATGCTGCCATTGTCATTGTCTGTGGTGCTGGTTGGCCAGAAGCTGGCACTTGAGAAGCTGCTGCTGCAGACAGCGAAGCCGCCCCTGGCACCACAGGCAATTGCCCGAAAGTGGAACCTCTGCCATGTCCACGACCTCCACCTCTGCACCTAGTGGACCCTGTTTGTGGAACACCGGCTGGCAATTCTGTGGCATCATCTTCACTTTCACTCTTGGAACTGCTCGTTTCTAGAACCCAGAAATGGTCGCTGTCATTGTCACTCAGATCCCCTACATCAGACGCATCTTCAGGCAGAATGTGGAGCATTTCAAGCACCTGTCCTCTTCTCTATCTCCACCTTTTGACCATTTTACTTTCCTGCCTATTCTTTCACTGTACTTGTAACAATAAATTGCTATGCAAAGTATCCACATGATGACATCAGAGATATTGTACCTTTACAAGGTTTCATGCGCTTCAAAGGATTATAATACACATGTACACGCCCCTTTATTGAGAGAGTGATTGTAATGCAAAGATCAAGCAAGATTATCGACTATATTAAAAAGAACATGTATTGTAATACATGGGTCAAAGTGACCTGTGTGGTGGTTCTAAGTAGAAGTGCTTATAAAATTTTATTTTTGCAAATCTGGTGCTCAAATGCCATCAGGATATTCAAGTCATATATTTAGGAAAAGTCATGAACAGACATGCACATGCAATTCACAACGGAAGAAAAATTACAATTTTAAATCAAAAAATGGGTCACATTGACCTGTATGGCGGTTTTAGTGTTAATAAAACTGCTAATATATTTCAGTGGTGTAATTATCTTTCCATTTTCCAGTTGCAATATCAAGAGAGGTTAGCCAGTCAAATAAATAAGTTAATAAACTAACATTAACAATTCATATATATATATAAGAACATAAGAACATAAGAAAGTTTACAAACGAGAGGAGGCCATTCGGCCCATCTTGCTCGTTTGGTTGTTAGTAGCTTATTGATCCCAAAATCTCATCAAGCAGCTTCTTGAAGGATCCCAGGGTGTCAGCTTCAACAACATTACTGGGGAGTTGATTCCAGACCCTCACAATTCTCTGTGTAAAAAAGTGCTTCCTATTTTCTGTTCTGAATGCCCCTTTATCTAATCTCCATTTGTGACCCCTGGTCCTTGTTTCTTTTTTCAGGCTGAAAAAGTCTCTTGGGTCGACACTGTCAATACCTTTTAGAATTTTGAATGCTTGAATTAGGTCGCCACGTAGTCTTCTTTGTTCAAGACTGAACAGATTCAATTATTTTAGCCTGTCTGCATATGACATGCCTTTTAAGCCCCGGATAATTCTGGTCGCTCTTCTTTGCACTCTTTCTATGGCAGCAATATCTTTTTTATAGCGAGGTGACCAGAACTGCACACAATATTCAAGATGAGGTCTTACTAGTGCATTGTACAGTTTTAACATTACTTCCCTTGATTTAAATTCAACACTTTTCACAATGTATCCGAGCATCTTGTTAGCTTTTTTATAGCTTCCCCACATTGTCTAGATGAAGACATTTCTGAGTCAACAAAAACTCCTAGGTCTTCTTCATAGATTCCTTCTCCAATTTCAGTATCTCCCATATGATATTTATAATGTACATTTTTATTTCCTGCGTGCAGTACCTTACACTTTTCTCTATTAAATGCCATTTGCCATGTGGCCAGTGAGCTGTGGATCCCAGCTCAGTCATCAGCACTTTGTTTAGCTTCAGGCAAAAAGAAACTCAACACATACAAATGATTCAGTTTATTAAGGCTCACAAAAGTAAGAAGAATATAAAAATGATGGTAACAGAATTAAGTAGAGACACAAACAGGAGTAAAACTTTTAAACAAACATTTTCATAAGCCTGCAGGACTCTTACACATTACACACAGTGACTGTGTTAAGCAGCATCTGTTGTGTTGGTTGAAATGAGGACTGCATTTTTGTTTCAAGTTCAGTTCAGAAGCAGTTTCAATTGCCTTTAGTAGATGTTGTAGATCCATTCCATCAGTGTTAAAATGGTTCTGGTGTTCATAGTTGTTGTTTTCAAATGCACACAACATCATCAGTTCAGTTAACGTCTTATCTTGTTGCAATTGTTCATCAAAGTAGAATTGTTTTTATTTTTATTCTTGAAGTGTTTAACGTTTTTCATTCTGGTTTGCATGTAGATATTTTCTATAGAAACAAGCATGTTAGTTTGGAATCAAAGTCTTTGAAAGGTAATATTATTCTGTCGCATACTCCTCGATCTTGAAAAACACAGTTGGAATGCAGTTGATCTTCTCTGTAAGACAGAGAGCTGCAGTTGATCTTCTCTGTAATACAGAGAGCTGCAGTTGGTCTTCTCTCTAACAGAGAGCTTCAGTTGATATTGAACACAGAGCTGCAGTTGGTTTTCTCTAACACAGAGAGCTGCAGTTGGTCTTCTCTCTAACAGAGAGCTGCAGTTGGTCTTCTCTCTAACACAGAGCTGCAGTTGGTCTTCTCTGTAAGAGAGCTGCAGTTGGTCTTCTCTCTGAAAGAGAGCTGAAGTTGGTCTTCTCTAACACAGAGAGCTGCAGCTAATTTCTAACAGAGCTGCAGTTGGTCTCTAACAAATAACTGCAGTTGGTCTTCACTAACACAGAGCTGCAGTTGGTCTTCTCTGTAACAAACAGCTGCAGCTGATCTTCTCTGTAACACAGAGCTGCAGCTGATCTCTCTAACACAGCGAGCTGCAGTTGGTATTCTCTCTGTAACACAGAGCTGCAGCTGATCTCTCTAACAGAGAGCTGGAGTTGATCTCTAACAGAGAACTGCAGTTAATCCTCTCTAACACAGAGAGCTGCAGCTGATCTTCTCTGTAACACAAAGCTGCAGTTGGTCTTCTCTATAACACAGAGAGCTGCAGATGATTTTCTCTGTAACACAGAGAGCTGCAGTTGGTCTACTCTGTAACACAGAGAGCTTACAATGCTTCTAATGGAGCCCCATTCAAGCGATGGCTCAATGGTTACTTCACTGTGAGATGAGTCGGAATCCAGGATAAACAGAACGAGTTCCTGCTTGTTTTTATTTAAATATAGCGCCCAAAGAGGAGTTTGTAATGGTGAACCAATCACTTATGGGTAAAACAGGAAGTGAATCACTGACTGAAATCAGTCCTTTCAATGGCTTACAGAGTTTGAATGACACTTACTTTCACACAAGCAATGTGCGTCATTAACCCTTTGTGGTCCTATGTCATACCTGGTCCGACATTAGGTTTTTCCGTTTCCGGTCCAATGTCGGACCCTGTCTGGCATTATTGAAAAGACGTAAAAGGGATTTTAAACAGTGCGTGTAAAATAAATTGGACCTGACGTGCCTGGCAGGCACTGAATAAATGGACCGCAAAGGGTTAGTACAGGTAGCTACCCCTCCTCCATGCAGAGAGATAGAACAGGATTAGTAACATTTATAGAACGAAAGTTTGTTCTAACTTTAGTAATATTGATCATAAGATACACATTTCAGCTTAATTTCAAGCATGTTAAACACCTTATACAACAATTAAAATAATTTTAAAATTATTTTCACTATACACATATTTAGAACACATTAAACATTTCAATTTTATTAGGAAAACATACTTAAACTTTAGATTAGTAATTTTGGAGAAATAATTTATATTTCCAAATATTAGGTCAGTCAAGGGTTAATATGTAGTTGAAAATGCATGTGTCTCTATGTTATCAGCTGCAATAGAAATTGTGCTAAATTAATGTGTGCTCGGCTGTTGCTTGCAGGCTTTTAGCAACAACAGGAAGCCCTAGCTTAACTGCAGGCTGTCTGCTCCGAGCAGAACAGGATGTTATAGTTAAAACCACAAACTGTGCACCTGACAAGCTGCTTTTAGAAACAGGGTAAACAACTTCAAGGACAAGAAAGAACTTTGTAGAACAGCTCGGCCTTGCAGCCGGTGAAGACCACCTCTAGCAGCAGAATAGTACCAATCAACGGATGGTACCTGGGACTGTGCGCCTCTGCTACTACAGGTAGCAGGGAAATTAATCAGCAGGGAGCATTTGCATTCATGATTTGCTTAGCTATAGTAACTTTGTAGTAAAATAACTCTCTATTAGACTATTGCTTCAGCTTAGGACTTAGGGAACAGTTCTGCTTAAGTGTGTCTGCAAGATGTGTTTCTACTTCTGCAATAGCAAGGCTAGACCACATGTATACGTGCTCGCATGCATACAGTGATAGATAACAGGAGCTAGGTATGGAACAAGGCTAAACCACAGACGTACGTGCTCACTTGAAAACAGAGCTAAGCTGTTCACGGTGAGGAAGGCGAAAATTACAACACTTTATATGGAAACCTCCTGGAACTGTCTATGTGACGTAAGTGACCGTATAAATGTTTACTGACAGGTTGTATGATTAAGACAGACTTATGTTTTTGAACACATTTGCTGGCTTCCTTTGCGCATCGTATTAAAGTTGTTGTAAGACCACGGCTCCTGGTTTCCTGTGTCGAGTTCTTTCAAATACCTACTACATAATTAAAATAATTAAAAAATAGCAAGTTTTACTTCTGTTGCATTGCAATCCCCTAGTTTTAGTAAATCTAGTCGCACCAAGTCTTATACCCTCGCAAAGGTTTGTTTTTCAATTCACTTTAAGATAAGTAAATTGGGAATTATATTCACATTAATGGTCAATGTTTCATGGTAACAATTAATTTCATGGGAGAGTCATGGCACCTCGTATGTAAGATACGAGGTGCCAAAAATGTAAGATCAGCAGATGACAGAAAACACTTTAATCCCCATTAAAATGAGCAGCACGATTTCTTGTTTGGTCTTGTGAACTGTTTACATGGTCTCATGACAGTGTGCTATGGTGCCCTTTAGTGATTACAATGAATATTGAGCTTGTGCATGAGAAGACATGGGATTACTCTGCAATCTCATCAAGCTGACTACCACTCACGCCCAGAACAGCCACGTCCAGAACGCTAATCTGGGCACTTACTATTAAGAAAGGGTCAACATTGTAATTCCTTAACATATATTTTAAAAAGTTAGCTTTGCATGAAATCTACTCAATTCCAGCTATAAATCACATCGCAAGACTTTCACAGGACAGGACTTTATAGTCAACTTTGAAGTTGTCGAACGCTATCGTGTATTAAGCATATAGTAAAAAAAAAAATAACATTAAACATCCAAAAAAACCAGTATATTCCTCAAGACGCTTACACACAACACTGAATAATTTCAAATGAATAATTGACAGTATCAAATAATAGTACATGCATTACTCCTTTTATTCAATATGCTCAACTAGACACTGAAGCGGAACAGCGAGGATGGAGAGTCTGGGTTTCCCCAGTGGAG
>NW_024474481.1:0-5000 GCF_017654505.1 Polyodon spathula
GCGGGGTGTCGAGGATTTGTAGCACACTCTACAAACTGGTTTCTCACAGATGTCAGGTTCAGTGGCCAAGAGTTGCGTCGCACAGTGAAGAACTTATCTGAAGCAGCAGAGAGCAGCAGCAACTGACTGTGGTTGAGATGGAAAGATTCTGGATGGGGATCTCAAGCACAAGAGAAAGAAAGCAGCGCTGATGTACGGGTAAGTAAGCTGGGCTGAGTTGCCAGCCAGCCCTTAGAATTTATAACTCTTATTTGGTTTATTTTCCATCATATTTTGATATCCGTTTGAAGCCACGGACTTAATGTTATTGCTTACTGTAAGTTATATGTTTTGTATGTGTTAGCAAACGTTACCTCGTCCATTCTAAAAGCAAGCATTCATTCATTTGATATATTTGCTGTTTTTCCAGTCTTTACTGAGTGCTGGTTTTAGATGTGTGTAGCTCGGTAGCATCTTGCAGCTAATCATAACATTAGGCTGTATGTACTGTCTTTTATTAAGGGTTCACATTATTTACTGTATAGTAGCAAACATTGTGAACTAATTAGCTCCATAAACTTTAAAAACCACATGACTGTTCACTTGAATAGATCAGTGAAACATGGAGGTTTGCTAACCATTTTATAATTGCCATTTTAAGTGATTTCTATTGCGCACCAATGTGTTTATATTTCAACTTTTTTTTTTATTTTTTTATTTTTTTTTTAGATTTCACAATTTATAAATGTCACTGGGACTGTAGGGAAACAGGCCATTTTCATTGCTTCCATAGTCAGCAGACAATCATCAAGATCATTTCATTAAACACTCTGGATGCAACCAGGCTCAACCGTTTGTTGAAAAAGCAGCAGCATCAGCAACTGGAAAGAAGGTAGTTGCAGCTGGAAAGGGGGATCCGGCAGCTGGAAAGGGGGATACCGCAACTGGAAAGGGGGATCCCGCAGCTTCATTCATTTTGGAATATAAAGTTCAGCTCTTGTTCTAGAGTGTTGAGTTCATACAACAGGCTTCTCCTCAAGACAATGGAACTGTTGTGTTGCTCCATTGTAGTGCTTCAATACAGTATCATACTTTAACAGGGTTTTCCCTGGGTTTTGAAATGGATTAGGTGGTGATTCCACACAGGGGTTTGACGATTGCGGGATGGATGGATGAAACAAAAAACATGTTTTTGGGGTCAATTTCATACAAAACAGGTTTGATTGGCTTTATGGGCATGCCCCCCTTAGGTGGTAGGAGAAAAACTCTTAGGTGGGCCACCTGGCATGGAGATTGGCGGGGAAAACCCTACAAATTGTTTCTTCAATTCAGAGTTTAAACTAATGTAAGATGTTCATGGTGGTTCTGTTTTAGACCTTACATGTTTATATAATTTACAATTACACAATACTAATTGCTTGTGTTTTATGCATGCTTTTCATAAATCACTAATTTGCCAACACACCAACTAACATGTAGAACTAATAAGTTTTGTGTATTTACAGCAATCTGGCAGAGTTGAATGTCAAAGGGCCTTGGACAACCATAACTGGCCTAAGAGTAAGTCATATATACTTGGCTGTAAGGGAAGGGATGGGATGCTTGTTGTCTTTTCTATGTACTCATACTATCACAATTTGCAGGATCTTCCAGAGCAATACACAGACGTTGATTGTGGCATTTTCATGTTGATGGTGAGTGGGTAAATAAGCTGGGTATTTCAGTAATGAAACTCGGGTTTGCGAAGCGTGCTAACGGATTGTTTAATTCTTTTTATAGTATGTCTTTTACATTACAACGGATATGGCCTTTGATTTTTCTTTGAGTGCTCACAAACATGCAGTAGATTTCAAGAGGAAATATGCAGAATGAGAATATGAAATCAATATTTATTTTCAATCTCGTCATCCACTAAGCTGTCCAATGGATGCAGGAATTCAACCCAGCTTTCGCTGACATCGTTGACTCTCCAAGAGTGCTGACCATGAATGAAGAGGAAGCACAAGAAACTTTAAAGATGTACGAAGAATATTATAACTAAATGCAGAATATAGAGGGGGGGGGGGGGGGGGACCCTGAGGAAATTCAAGCCCTATTTTGTTTTTATTTTAGAAATACAAAGGATATGGACATATTCCTTAAGGAAGTGAGAGATGTTAGAGGATTCTGGTGAGCTTTTTGATACCAAACATGCCAGTCTGTGGAGGAGCCTGTCCCTTTACTGCAGTAGCATAGCATGGTAACAATTTAGAAACTTCTCCAAACTTTTATTATAGCCTCCTATAGTCTTATCAGATTGCATTTGATTGATTTTGAACAAATATCACAATTGTTTACAAAGTACTGCATGGGTCTGAACTGGGTTGTTTAAGTACTTAAGGGCTGTTTTTTGAAGGATGTTTATAAACATTCTCTTATTAACCCCCTTTCACACCAGCATGCTCTATCCAGGTCAGAACCTACCCAAATGTTGATGAGAGCAAATGTTTCTTCATCTCTGCTGCAATCTGGCTCATGCTGTGTCTCAATCAACACAGACATGGCTAAACAGAAACGTTCCTTGTGGAAGTGTCACCTTCACGCAGGCGCGGCTGTTTGTTATTGCATCGGTTCATGAACAACCATCAAGCATTTTGTCTCGCTCAGCCCGGGTCAAAGCATGTCAACCCACATCCTGAGGTGGGTCGCTGGGACCTAGCTTCGTGGTTTCACACTATGTGGGATTGTGGCCCCGTGTCACAAAGATAACTGTAGTGGGTGACGTCAGACCAGAGACAGGGACAAACAGACGTGGAGTTTGGTGAAGCTGAGCGCTTGGTTGTGCTCAGCACTTAATAATTAAAAAGACAGAAAATAAAAGGTTTGAAAGACAACAAAACACAAGACATGGCACTGGCAGCCAAAACAAAGAGACAAACAAAACGGAGTACACAAACAAACACGGTGAGCGATTATTATGATTACTATTATTACTATTACCTCCACCTCCAATCCTGTTCTCCACTCACCGAACACACAACCCCGAGTATGTGAAAACATGCTGCTGTACCGAGGCTTGATTGCTAATTAATCATTCAATTGGAGTCTCGGTACAACTGCACGTGAATTAGAACATAAGAACATAAGAAAGTTTACAAACGAGAGGAGGCCATTCGGCCCATCTTGCTCGTTTGGTTGTTAGTAGCTTATTGATCCCAAAATCTCATCAAGCAGCTTCTTGAAGGATCCCAGGGTGTCAGCTTCAACAACATTACTGGGGAGTTGATTCCAGACCCTCACAATTCTCTGTGTAAAAAAGTGTCTCCTATTTTCTGTTCTGAATGCCCCTTTTTCTAAACTCCATTTGTGACCCCTGGTCCTTGTTTCTTTTTTCAGGCTGAAAAAGTCCCTTGGGTCGACACTGTCAATACCTTTTAGAATTTTGAATGCTTGAATTAGGTCGCCACGTAGTCTTCTTTGTTCAAGACTGAACAGATTCAATTCTTTTAGCCTGTCTGCATATGACATGCCTTTTAAGCCCGGAATAATTCTGGTCGCTCTTCTTTGCACTCTTTCTAGAGCAGCAATATCTTTTTTATAACGAGGTGACCAGAACTGCACACAATATTCAAGATGAGGTCTTACAAGTGCATTGTACAGTTTTAACATTACTTCCCTTGATTTAAATTCAACACTTTTCACAATGTATCCGAGCATCTTGTTAGCCTTTTTTATAGCTTCCCCACATTGTCTAGATGAAGACATTTCTGAGTCAACAAAAACTCCTAGGTCTTTTTCATAGATTCCTTCTCCAATTTCAATATCTCCCATATGATATTTATAATGTACATTTTTATTTCCTGCGTGCAGTACCTTACACTTTTCTCTATTAAATGTCATTTGCCATGTGTCTGCCCAGTTCTGAATCTTGTCTAGATCATTTTGAATGACCTTTGCTGCTGCAACAGTGTTTGCCACTCCTCCTACTTTTGTGTCGTCTGCAAATTTAACAAGTTTGCTTACTATACCAGAATCTAAATCATTAATGTAGATTAGGAATAGCAGAGGACCTAATACTGATCCCTGTGGTACACCGCTGGTTACCACACTCCATTCTGAGGTTTTTCCTCTAATCAGTACTTTCTGTTTTCTACATGTTAACCACTCCCTAATCCATGTACATGTGTTTCCTTGAATCCCAACTGCGTTCAGTTTGAGAATTAATCTTTTGTGTGGGACTTTGTCAAAAGCTTTCTGGAAATCTAAATAAACCATGTCATATGCTTTGCAATTATCCATTATCGATGTTGCATCCTCAAAAAAATCAAGCAAGTTAGTTAGGCACGATCTCCCTTTCCTAAAACCATGTTGACTGTCTCCCAGTACCCTGTTACCATATAGGTAATTTTCCATATTGGATCTTATTATAGTTTCCATAAGTTTGCATATAATAGAAGTCAGGCTTACTGGTCTGTAGTTACCTGGTTCAGTTTTGTTTCCCTTTTTGTGGATCGGTATTACGTTTGCAATTTTCCAGTCTGTCGGTACCACCCCTGTGTCAAGAGACTGCTGCATGATCTTGGTTAGCGGTTTGTAAATTACTTTTTTCATTTCTTTGAGTACTACTGGGAGGATCTCATCCGGCCCAGGGGATTTGTTTATTTTAAGAGCTCCTAATTAATCTAGTGCAATTTCTCGTGCTCACATATTATTACATTTTACCTGCACGTGAAGTGCTGTGCAATCCTCGTGCCTAAATACAAATATACATTTTATACACTTGTGTTACACATTTATATCCCATGTACCAATGACTATACACCAACATTAACACACCACACGCAACATATAACACACAAATACACACAGGGGCGGGACACATTGCCACACCCGGGTAGCCAGTCCCCAGGTAGGAGTGCCAGTGTGAAAGGGGCTTTAGATTAATCTGTGCTTTGGAAAAACTAGAATAAACATCAAACCCTCGCTGAATCAGTTGAAGACAGGTTTAATGGTCTTTAAAGTGATGGGAGCTGACAACATAA
>NW_024474482.1:0-537 GCF_017654505.1 Polyodon spathula
TTCCATTAGTGAGGTCACACGTGCACAGCTTTCACAGAAACACATTATAGCAAACTTGTGATGTCATTTAAAATACATGCTACTAAATTGGGGTCATGCAAGTTCTCAATCTCCATGCCTTACTCTCAGGAAATTTTGCAGCACTATAAAGCTATGGGAGCAGTACCATTGCAAACAGTCTACCAGAAATGAGGACAAATCTAACAGCATTGGACAGGCATGATAGTGCTTGTGGTAATGTTGCCCTGCCCCTGTGTGTATTTCTGTGATGAGTGTTGCGTGTTAATGTTGGTGTATAGTCATTGGTACACGGGATGTAATATGGGTTACATTTAAAATGTATATTTGTATTTAGGTACGAGGATTGCACAGCACTTTGCGTGCAGATAAAATGTAATAATAGGCGAACACGGGGAATTGCACTTTTATTAATTCACGTGCAGTTGTACCGAGACTCCAATTGAATGATTGATTAGCAATCGAGTCTCGGTACAGCTGCATAAAAGCAGCATGTTTTCACTCACTCGGGTTTGTGTG
>NW_024474483.1:0-1185 GCF_017654505.1 Polyodon spathula
AGAATGCATTCATCTATTGTCTAGAAAGTCTGATCCAGAGTGACTTACAGCTGTTAGAAAATATCACAGTACAAAAAATAGAGGAGAGAGAGAGAGGAGACAGGGAGAGTAGAGGGCAGGGAGGAGAGAGGGAGAGAAGAGGGGAGGGAGGGGAGAGGGAGAGGGAGGAGAGAGGGAGAGTAGAGAGGGTAGGGAGGAAAGAGGGAGACAGGAAGAGTAGAGGGGGCAGAGGAGAGAGGGATAGGGAGGAGGGAGAGTGGTAAAGGGAGGGGATTAACATATCAGAGGGAAGGGAGAGAGACGAGAGCCATAGGGGAGTTAGAGAGGAGAGGGGGACTGGACAGTATTAGGTAAGGATAACATATCAGAGAGGAGAGGAGAGGGAGAGGATTAATATAGCAGAGAGGAGGGGAGAGTAGAGAATGGAGACATAGGAGAGGGAGAGAGGAGAGAAAAAGAGGGAGAGTGGGGCAGGGAGGGGAGGAGAGAGGAATAGTAGAGTGGGCAGAGTGGTGAGGGAGAGTAGAGAGGACAGAGTAGAGAGGGAGTGGGAAAAGGAGAGGATTAACATAGCATGAAGGAGAGAAGAGGAGAGGGAGAGAATAGAGGAGAGGGCCATAGGGGAGGGAAAGAGAGAGAGTAGAGAAGGGGAAGGATAACATATCAGAGGAGAGAGAGAAGGGGAGGGATCTGGAGATGGAGAGAGGAGAGCAGAGGAGAGAGAGAAGGGGAGGGATCTGGAGGAGAGAGAGGAGAGAGAGAAGGGGAGAGAGGTGAGAGAGGGGAAAGAGAGAGGCAGACAGGAAGGGAGAGTAGGAAAGGGGGTGTAGAGTAATAAAGAGGAGGGGCTCAGGGTAAGAGGGTGGAAGAGAGAGGATTTCTTCTCATCAGCCCAGAAGAGTGCAGAGAGAGTGGCAGTGAAAGTGAAGAGGAGACTGTCTGAGCTGTTTGAATAGTTTCCTGGTTCAGACAGCAATGTGTGTTTAATCTGCAGCGCTGACAGGGTCAGGGTCAGGGGACTCCAGCACAAGGGCTGTATCACTGTCCACAGTATAGAAGAATGGATAGAGTTTCTCATTGGGATTGAACTCCATGTCAGTGAAAGTGTAGATGTGAGATCTGCTCTCCACATTGTAAAAGGAGAGCTGCCCTTCCTCATAATCCAGATACACCCCCAGCTTCTGG
>NW_024474484.1:0-7358 GCF_017654505.1 Polyodon spathula
TTGCACAGCATAGCAGCGTGGCCAGACTATTTGTAAGGCGCAGTCCGCCAGTTTATGTTTCGTTTTGCTTTTGGTGTTGTGTGTTTTTGTGCTTTGTTTTGTTTCCTCCTGCTTAAATTGCACGTTTCCCCTCTGGAGGCTGCAGCCAGTTCTTTTGGAGCCTGCATGTGCTTGGAATTCTGCACCCACCTTTGAATCCCCCTGTGCCGACCGGGCCGGGGGGCCCCGGGCAAGGGCCAAGTCGCCATCGCTTCTCGGCCTTTTGGCTAAGATCAAGTGTAGTATCTGTTCTTATCAGTTTAATATCTGATACGTCCCCTATCAGGGGACCATATATTAAATTGATTTTTGGAATCTGGAGATGGAACAGGGGCTTGCTCCGTCCACTCCACGCATCGGCCCGGTATTGCAGTGCCTCCGGGAACGGTGCACACCTTTCTCTAACGTTGGTCAAAGTCAGATCTGGATCTCCTCCTGTGGGCGCTTTGTCTACCCCTGCTGGAGGGGAGGTGCCGGTGTTGATGCAAGTTTTCCCGCCGTTTTACTTGTTGTTGTTGTTGTTGTTGTTGTTCTTTTCTCCTTTCGTTGTTTTCTCCTTTCTTTCTTTGATTCTCACGGGGTGATGATGTAGACAGCAGCAGTCTGTTTCCTGGGAGCATGCAGCTAACCAGACAAGTGTGGTGGAACACGTCCCTGTGCCCAGGTCCTCAGCCTGCCAGCCAGCCTGCCAGCCTGCCAGCCTGCCAGCGAGGCACAGTTTGGTAGTTACCCAAGTCACCTTGCACAGCATAGCAGCGTGGCCAGACTATTTGTAAGGCGCAGTCCGCCAGTTTATGTTTCGTTTTGCTTTTGGTGTTGTGTGTTTTTGTGCTTTGTTTTGTTTCCTCCTGCTTAAATTGCACGTTTCCCCTCTGGAGGCTGCAGCCAGTTCTTTTGGAGCCTGCATGTGCTTGGAATTCTGCACCCACCTTTGAATCCCCCTGTGCCGACAGGGCCGGGGGGCCCCGGGCAAGGGCCAAGTCGCCATCGCTTCTCGGCCTTTTGGCTAAGATCAAGTGTAGTATCTGTTCTTATCAGTTTAATATCTGATACGTCCCCTATCAGGGGACCATATATTAAATTGATTTTTGGAATCTGGAGATGGAACAGGGGCTTGCTCCGTCCACTCCACGCATCGGCCCGGTATTGCAGTGCCTCCGGGAACGGTGCACACCTTTCTCTAACGTTGGTCAAAGTCAGATCTGGATCTCCTCCTGTGGGCGCTTTGTCTACCCCTGCTGGAGGGGAGGTGCCGGTGTTGATGCAAGTTTTCCCGCCGTTTTACTTGTTGTTGTTGTTGTTGTTGTTGTTGTTGTTCTTTTCTCCTTTCGTTGTTTTCTCCTTTCTTTCTTTGATTCTCACGGGGTGATGATGTAGACAGCAGCAGTCTGTTTCCTGGGAGCATGCAGCTAACCAGACAAGTGTGGTGGAACACGTCCCTGTGCCCAGGTCCTCAGCCTGCCAGCCAGCCTGCCAGCCTGCCAGCCTGCCAGCGAGGCACAGTTTGGTAGTTACCCAAGTCACCTTGCACAGCATAGCAGCGTGGCCAGACTATTTGTAAGGCGCAGTCCGCCAGTTTATGTTTCGTTTTGCTTTTGGTGTTGTGTGTTTTTGTGCTTTGTTTTGTTTCCTCCTGCTTAAATTGCACGTTTCCCCTCTGGAGGCTGCAGCCAGTTCTTTTGGAGCCTGCATGTGCTTGGAATTCTGCACCCACCTTTGAATCCCCCTGTGCCGACCGGGCCGGGGGGCCCCGGGCAAGGGCCAAGTCGCCATCGCTTCTCGGCCTTTTGGCTAAGATCAAGTGTAGTATCTGTTCTTATCAGTTTAATATCTGATACGTCCCCTATCAGGGGACCATATATTAAATTGATTTTTGGAATCTGGAGATGGAACAGGGGCTTGCTCCGTCCACTCCACGCATCGGCCCGGTATTGCAGTGCCTCCGGGAACGGTGCACACCTTTCTCTAACGTTGGTCAAAGTCAGATCTGGATCTCCTCCTGTGGGCGCTTTGTCTACCCCTGCTGGAGGGGAGGTGCCGGTGTTGATGCAAGTTTTCCCGCCGTTTTACTTGTTGTTGTTGTTGTTGTTGTTGTTGTTCTTTTCTCCTTTCGTTGTTTTCTCCTTTCTTTCTTTGATTCTCACGGGGTGATGATGTAGACAGCAGCAGTCTGTTTCCTGGGAGCATGCAGCTAACCAGACAAGTGTGGTGGAACACGTCCCTGTGCCCAGGTCCTCAGCCTGCCAGCCAGCCTGCCAGCCTGCCAGCCTGCCAGCGAGGCACAGTTTGGTAGTTACCCAAGTCACCTTGCACAGCATAGCAGCGTGGCCAGACTATTTGTAAGGCGCAGTCCGCCAGTTTATGTTTCGTTTTGCTTTTGGTGTTGTGTGTTTTTGTGCTTTGTTTTGTTTCCTCCTGCTTAAATTGCACGTTTCCCCTCTGGAGGCTGCAGCCAGTTCTTTTGGAGCCTGCATGTGCTTGGAATTCTGCACCCACCTTTGAATCCCCCTGTGCCGACCGGGCCGGGGGGCCCCGGGCAAGGGCCAAGTCGCCATCGCTTCTCGGCCTTTTGGCTAAGATCAAGTGTAGTATCTGTTCTTATCAGTTTAATATCTGATACGTCCCCTATCAGGGGACCATATATTAAATTGATTTTTGGAATCTGGAGATGGAACAGGGGCTTGCTCCGTCCACTCCACGCATCGGCCCGGTATTGCAGTGCCTCCGGGAACGGTGCACACCTTTCTCTAACGTTGGTCAAAGTCAGATCTGGATCTCCTCCTGTGGGCGCTTTGTCTACCCCTGCTGGAGGGGAGGTGCCGGTGTTGATGCAAGTTTTCCCGCCGTTTTACTTGTTGTTGTTGTTGTTGTTGTTGTTCTTTTCTCCTTTCGTTGTTTTCTCCTTTCTTTCTTTGATTCTCACGGGGTGATGATGTAGACAGCAGCAGTCTGTTTCCTGGGAGCATGCAGCTAACCAGACAAGTGTGGTGGAACACGTCCCTGTGCCCAGGTCCTCAGCCTGCCAGCCAGCCTGCCAGCCTGCCAGCCTGCCAGCGAGGCACAGTTTGGTAGTTACCCAAGTCACCTTGCACAGCATAGCAGCGTGGCCAGACTATTTGTAAGGCGCAGTCCGCCAGTTTATGTTTCGTTTTGCTTTTGGTGTTGTGTGTTTTTGTGCTTTGTTTTGTTTCCTCCTGCTTAAATTGCACGTTTCCCCTCTGGAGGCTGCAGCCAGTTCTTTTGGAGCCTGCATGTGCTTGGAATTCTGCACCCACCTTTGAATCCCCCTGTGCCGACCGGGCCGGGGGGCCCCGGGCAAGGGCCAAGTCGCCATCGCTTCTCGGCCTTTTGGCTAAGATCAAGTGTAGTATCTGTTCTTATCAGTTTAATATCTGATACGTCCCCTATCAGGGGACCATATATTAAATTGATTTTTGGAATCTGGAGATGGAACAGGGGCTTGCTCCGTCCACTCCACGCATCGGCCCGGTATTGCAGTGCCTCCGGGAACGGTGCACACCTTTCTCTAACGTTGGTCAAAGTCAGATCTGGATCTCCTCCTGTGGGCGCTTTGTCTACCCCTGCTGGAGGGGAGGTGCCGGTGTTGATGCAAGTTTTCCCGCCGTTTTACTTGTTGTTGTTGTTGTTGTTGTTGTTGTTCTTTTCTCCTTTCGTTGTTTTCTCCTTTCTTTCTTTGATTCTCACGGGGTGATGATGTAGACAGCAGCAGTCTGTTTCCTGGGAGCATGCAGCTAACCAGACAAGTGTGGTGGAACACGTCCCTGTGCCCAGGTCCTCAGCCTGCCAGCCAGCCTGCCAGCCTGCCAGCCTGCCAGCGAGGCACAGTTTGGTAGTTACCCAAGTCACCTTGCACAGCATAGCAGCGTGGCCAGACTATTTGTAAGGCGCAGTCCGCCAGTTTATGTTTCGTTTTGCTTTTGGTGTTGTGTGTTTTTGTGCTTTGTTTTGTTTCCTCCTGCTTAAATTGCACGTTTCCCCTCTGGAGGCTGCAGCCAGTTCTTTTGGAGCCTGCATGTGCTTGGAATTCTGCACCCACCTTTGAATCCCCCTGTGCCGACCGGGCCGGGGGGCCCCGGGCAAGGGCCAAGTCGCCATCGCTTCTCGGCCTTTTGGCTAAGATCAAGTGTAGTATCTGTTCTTATCAGTTTAATATCTGATACGTCCCCTATCAGGGGACCATATATTAAATTGATTTTTGGAATCTGGAGATGGAACAGGGGCTTGCTCCGTCCACTCCACGCATCGGCCCGGTATTGCAGTGCCTCCGGGAACGGTGCACACCTTTCTCTAACGTTGGTCAAAGTCAGATCTGGATCTCCTCCTGTGGGCGCTTTGTCTACCCCTGCTGGAGGGGAGGTGCCGGTGTTGATGCAAGTTTTCCCGCCGTTTTACTTGTTGTTGTTGTTGTTGTTGTTGTTGTTCTTTTCTCCTTTCGTTGTTTTCTCCTTTCTTTCTTTGATTCTCACGGGGTGATGATGTAGACAGCAGCAGTCTGTTTCCTGGGAGCATGCAGCTAACCAGACAAGTGTGGTGGAACACGTCCCTGTGCCCAGGTCCTCAGCCTGCCAGCCAGCCTGCCAGCCTGCCAGCCTGCCAGCGAGGCACAGTTTGGTAGTTACCCAAGTCACCTTGCACAGCATAGCAGCGTGGCCAGACTATTTGTAAGGCGCAGTCCGCCAGTTTATGTTTCGTTTTGCTTTTGGTGTTGTGTGTTTTTGTGCTTTGTTTTGTTTCCTCCTGCTTAAATTGCACGTTTCCCCTCTGGAGGCTGCAGCCAGTTCTTTTGGAGCCTGCATGTGCTTGGAATTCTGCACCCACCTTTGAATCCCCCTGTGCCGACCGGGCCGGGGGGCCCCGGGCAAGGGCCAAGTCGCCATCGCTTCTCGGCCTTTTGGCTAAGATCAAGTGTAGTATCTGTTCTTATCAGTTTAATATCTGATACGTCCCCTATCAGGGGACCATATATTAAATTGATTTTTGGAATCTGGAGATGGAACAGGGGCTTGCTCCGTCCACTCCACGCATCGGCCCGGTATTGCAGTGCCTCCGGGAACGGTGCACACCTTTCTCTAACGTTGGTCAAAGTCAGATCTGGATCTCCTCCTGTGGGCGCTTTGTCTACCCCTGCTGGAGGGGAGGTGCCGGTGTTGATGCAAGTTTTCCCGCCGTTTTACTTGTTGTTGTTGTTGTTGTTGTTGTTCTTTTCTCCTTTCGTTGTTTTCTCCTTTCTTTCTTTGATTCTCACGGGGTGATGATGTAGACAGCAGCAGTCTGTTTCCTGGGAGCATGCAGCTAACCAGACAAGTGTGGTGGAACACGTCCCTGTGCCCAGGTCCTCAGCCTGCCAGCCAGCCTGCCAGCCTGCCAGCCTGCCAGCGAGGCACAGTTTGGTAGTTACCCAAGTCACCTTGCACAGCATAGCAGCGTGGCCAGACTATTTGTAAGGCGCAGTCCGCCAGTTTATGTTTCGTTTTGCTTTTGGTGTTGTGTGTTTTTGTGCTTTGTTTTGTTTCCTCCTGCTTAAATTGCACGTTTCCCCTCTGGAGGCTGCAGCCAGTTCTTTTGGAGCCTGCATGTGCTTGGAATTCTGCACCCACCTTTGAATCCCCCTGTGCCGACAGGGCCGGGGGGCCCCGGGCAAGGGCCAAGTCGCCATCGCTTCTCGGCCTTTTGGCTAAGATCAAGTGTAGTATCTGTTCTTATCAGTTTAATATCTGATACGTCCCCTATCAGGGGACCATATATTAAATTGATTTTTGGAATCTGGAGATGGAACAGGGGCTTGCTCCGTCCACTCCACGCATCGGCCCGGTATTGCAGTGCCTCCGGGAACGGTGCACACCTTTCTCTAACGTTGGTCAAAGTCAGATCTGGATCTCCTCCTGTGGGCGCTTTGTCTACCCCTGCTGGAGGGGAGGTGCCGGTGTTGATGCAAGTTTTCCCGCCGTTTTACTTTGTTGTTGTTGTTGTTGTTGTTGTTGTTGTTCTTTTCTCCTTTCGTTGTTTTCTCCTTTCTTTCTTTGATTCTCACGGGGTGATGATGTAGACAGCAGCAGTCTGTTTCCTGGGAGCATGCAGCTAACCAGACAAGTGTGGTGGAACACGTCCCTGTGCCCAGGTCCTCAGCCTGCCAGCCAGCCTGCCAGCCTGCCAGCCTGCCAGCGAGGCACAGTTTGGTAGTTACCCAAGTCACCTTGCACAGCATAGCAGCGTGGCCAGACTATTTGTAAGGCGCAGTCCGCCAGTTTATGTTTCGTTTTGCTTTTGGTGTTGTGTGTTTTTGTGCTTTGTTTTGTTTCCTCCTGCTTAAATTGCACGTTTCCCCTCTGGAGGCTGCAGCCAGTTCTTTTGGAGCCTGCATGTGCTTGGAATTCTGCACCCACCTTTGAATCCCCCTGTGCCGACCGGGCCGGGGGGCCCCGGGCAAGGGCCAAGTCGCCATCGCTTCTCGGCCTTTTGGCTAAGATCAAGTGTAGTATCTGTTCTTATCAGTTTAATATCTGATACGTCCCCTATCAGGGGACCATATATTAAATTGATTTTTGGAATCTGGAGATGGAACAGGGGCTTGCTCCGTCCACTCCACGCATCGGCCCGGTATTGCAGTGCCTCCGGGAACGGTGCACACCTTTCTCTAACGTTGGTCAAAGTCAGATCTGGATCTCCTCCTGTGGGCGCTTTGTCTACCCCTGCTGGAGGGGAGGTGCCGGTGTTGATGCAAGTTTTCCCGCCGTTTTACTTGTTGTTGTTGTTGTTGTTGTTCTTTTCTCCTTTCGTTGTTTTCTCCTTTCTTTCTTTGATTCTCACGGGGTGATGATGTAGACAGCAGCAGTCTGTTTCCTGGGAGCATGCAGCTAACCAGACAAGTGTGGTGGAACACGTCCCTGTGCCCAGGTCCTCAGCCTGCCAGCCAGCCTGCCAGCCTGCCAGCCTGCCAGCGAGGCACAGTTTGGTAGTTACCCAAGTCACCTTGCACAGCATAGCAGCGTGGCCAGACTATTTGTAAGGCGCAGTCCGCCAGTTTATGTTTCGTTTTGCTTTTGGTGTTGTGTGTTTTTGTGCTTTGTTTTGTTTCCTCCTGCTTAAATTGCACGTTTCCCCTCTGGAGGCTGCAGCCAGTTCTTTTGGAGCCTGCATGTGCTTGGAATTCTGCACCCACCTTTGAATCCCCCTGTGCCGACAGGGCCGGGGGGCCCCGGGCAAGGGCCAAGTCGCCATCGCTTCTCGGCCTTTTGGCTAAGATCAAGTGTAGTATCTGTTCTTATCAGTTTAATATCTGATACGTCCCCTATCAGGGG
>NW_024474485.1:0-37592 GCF_017654505.1 Polyodon spathula
ACCATATATTAAATTGATTTTTGGAATCTGGAGATGGAACAGGGGCTTGCTCCGTCCACTCCACGCATCGGCCCGGTATTGCAGTGCCTCCGGGAACGGTGCACACCTTTCTCTAACGTTGGTCAAAGTCAGATCTGGATCTCCTCCTGTGGGCGCTTTGTCTACCCCTGCTGGAGGGGAGGTGCCGGTGTTGATGCAAGTTTTCCCGCCGTTTTACTTGTTGTTGTTGTTGTTGTTGTTGTTGTTCTTTTCTCCTTTCGTTGTTTTCTCCTTTCTTTCTTTGATTCTCACGGGGTGATGATGTAGACAGCAGCAGTCTGTTTCCTGGGAGCATGCAGCTAACCAGACAAGTGTGGTGGAACACGTCCCTGTGCCCAGGTCCTCAGCCTGCCAGCCAGCCTGCCAGCCTGCCAGCCTGCCAGCGAGGCACAGTTTGGTAGTTACCCAAGTCACCTTGCACAGCATAGCAGCGTGGCCAGACTATTTGTAAGGCGCAGTCCGCCAGTTTATGTTTCGTTTTGCTTTTGGTGTTGTGTGTTTTTGTGCTTTGTTTTGTTTCCTCCTGCTTAAATTGCACGTTTCCCCTCTGGAGGCTGCAGCTAGTTCTTTTGGAGCCTGCATGTGCTTGGAATTTGGCACCCACCTTTGAATCCCCCTGTGCCGACCGGGCCGGGGGGCCCCGGGCAAGGGCCAAGTCGCCATCGCTTCTCGGCCTCTTGGCCAAGATCAAGTGTAGTACCTGCGTGCGGGGAATCTCTTGGTTGGAAGCGATACCGTTTGGTTGCGGAGAATTAATTGAGAGGAGTTATATATATTTGTTGTCTAATTTGTTTTTGTTCCCCAGGTTCTGGTTTTTGCTCTTTTGCTGTTGTGTGGAGAAAGGAGGACAGGACAGAGAGAGGAAGCGAGAGTTTGCGGGTAAGGCCCTTTGGGGCTTACCTTTTTTTTTTTTCTTTGTGCATTTTGTTTCTTTTATTTATTTTTTGGTGATGGCTGCTACTAGGCTAGGGGTGCGGCGGCGCCATTGTGCTAGATTTTGGTTAAAGGAAAGTGAAGGTTTAGAGGTGACCAGGACAGATTTTTCAAAAAAAAGTCCTACAAAAAGAGCTGGGCCTTAGACCTGTTGATATTTACTGTCTTATCAACCTTCCAGGAGGGAAGGGATGGGATGTGAGTTTGTTTAGTTCCTTGGTTATGGAAAATTTTTGGAGAAGGTATGAGGAAAAGAGACACGAGGGTTTGTTGAGGGAGTTTAATGTAGAGAGGTTAAGTCACACTGGGGTGAAAACTGTTTTTGTAAAGATGTTTAATGAGCTAGTGGAAGCAGAGGATGTGGCTACTTGGTTAGCACGGTTTTGCACAGTTAAAGGGTTACCAGTGAAAGTGATGGATTCAGAGGGGATTTGGACTTGTTCCTGGAAAGTTCTGGTAGTGCAGTGGCCAGACCCTGGGGGGTATGGCGGTTTGCAGCATATTCCTCAGACTATTGTGCTTGGTGACAATAGAGGGCTGGTGTACTATCAGGGTCAACCAAAGTTGTGTAGGAACTGTGGAGAAATGGGGCACCTTCGTGAGGCTTGTAAAACGGTAGTATGCAAAAAGTGTAGGGGTGTCGGCCATGTCTATGCCGAATGTAATAACCAAAGGAAATGCAATCTGTGTGGGGAAACATGCCATTTGTTTAGGAATTGCCCAAAATCCTATGCTAACATGGCAAAAAAGAATTACAACAATGCAGGTGTGGTGGTGGTTAAGGAGGGTGAGGTTCAGGATGAGAGTACTTCTGTGGATGTAGAAAAAGAGGTTCAGGACAATGAAAAGATCGTTTTGAAGGGGAGTGTGGTTGATGATTTGGTGGTGTCTTCATCAGGTGAGGAGGTGGAAGAGGATAGGGTGGAGTCAGATTCAAATCTGGGGAACGGTAAGGTGATTGGTTTGGAGAGGCAGAAGGTAATTGAGGGGGATGCAGGTGCAGCTGAGAGTGAGGAACCGGAGGTGGGGCCTAGTAGGGTGATGGCTGCTGGAGAGTTGCAGCAGGAGAGGTGTACAATTCCCAGCAGTCCTTGCAGTGTTGCAAGTGACTCATTGGTATGTTCGGAGTCCTCACTGGGTAGCGAGGATGAAAACAGGGACTTTGAAATGAAGGAACTGGAGAATGCAAAAAAAAGAAAACATGATTCTGTTGAAGAAACTGATCAGGAGGGAACTTTTGTGAATCGGGATGACGGGGTGGGGTGTTATGGTGGTGGCTTTGAGGCTGTGTCTTCCCCTTCGGGCTCAGAAAGGGAAGATTATCCTGGGAGAGAACAGAATGACCAATCCTTTCTAGATCCAGGCTTGGGAAGTTTTGGTAATGGCCACACTTAGTTTTAAAAAATGGATGCCTATTTATTTTTTATAATGGCGCTTTCAGTGGCTACCATAAATGTAAGGAGTATGAAGAGTAACCTGAGGGGTGAGGCTATTTTATCCTTTTTGGGTAGCCAGAAGTTTGATGTGTTTATGTTACAGGAGTGTGGGTTTTCTTTTAAAGAAAACTATGCAGATATGGAGGGAAAATGGAATTATGGCCCGTCTTTTTGGAGTGGGTCTGACGATAATAAATCTGATGGAGTAGCCATTTTAATAAAAAATAGGAATTTGGTGGTGAAAGGGAGTACTGTGGTGAAGGCGGGGAGACTTTTAAAAGTAGAAATTTGTGTTCAGGGGAAAGACTGTGATTTGATTAACATGCATGCAGCGCCGAATGTACATGAGCGAGCCAGTTTATTCAATGAATTAAAAAGTGTTTTAGTAAGAAACAAAACAGTGCTTTTAGCAGGTGATTTCAATTGTGTTCTTAGAAAGGAAGAGAAAGCACCTATAAAGGATGATTTTAAATTAGATAAGTCCTCACTGGTGTTAAATGAGATTGTTAAAGATTTTAAATTGATTGATCTTTTCCATAAGCACAGGCCTGATGAGAAGGGGTTTACGTGGGTGAGGGACAATGGGTCTCAAAGTTCGAGGATTGATTTTGTTTTTGTGAGCAAGGGGGTCAAATGCGTAGACTGTACAGTGAGCCCAGTCTTTTTTTCAGATCATTTGATTTTAAATGCAAAAATCGATTTGGCTTCATGTGTCACCTTGGGGAAGGGTGTGTGGAAGCTAAATGTGTCACTTTTAGAGGATAAGGCTATAGGAGCTTTATTCCAGGTGAGGTATGAGGAATGGAGGTCTCTGAAGGGGTGTTTTGAAACAGAAGGGCTGTGGTGGGAAGAAGTTAAAAAAAGGATTAGAGAATTCTTTATTTTAGTGGGTAAGAGGAAGGCAGGGAAGGAAAGGAGGAGAATGGACGGGTTAAATAAGAGGTTAAACCGATACTATCGATTGAGGGAAAAGGGGTTTGACTTCAATGAAGAAATAAGTCAGGTTAAAAAAGAATTAAAAGTTTTTTTTGAGAGGAAATGTAAGAAAATCATGTTCCAGAGTCGGGTTAAGGTGTTAGAAGAAGATGAAACATGTTCTCGTTTCTTTTTTAAAAAAGTTCTTGAGGGGAGCAAGACAATGGAAGGGTTGAAGAAGGAGGGTGCTGTGATCTCAACCACTGAGGAGATGTTGGGAGTGGCTGAGGGGTTTTATAAAGAACTATATGGGGAGAGAGAGGTAGAGAAAGATAAAATGGAGGAGCTGGGGAGGGCCTTGGAGAAGAAAGTGATTTATGGGGAACAGTTGGAGAGAGAGATTTGACTTTAGAGGAGGTGGGAAAGGCAATGGAAAGTTTTAAAAGAGGGAAGGTCCCAGGGAGTGATGGACTCCCTTTGGAGTTTTATTTGGAATTTGGGGATATTTTAGCAGAGGATATTCTTTTGGTTAAGGAGTTTGGGAAACAAGAGCTCTTACCTGAAAGTTTTAGACAGGGGATCATTTCTCTGATTTTTAAAAAAAACGATAAGCAGGACCTGAAGAATTGGAGGCCTATCAGTTTATTGAATGTGGATTTTAAAATTTTTAGTAAGGTTTTAACCCTTAGGATGAAAAACATTTTGGAAGAAGTGATAGACCCGGATCAGACCTGTGCTGTGCCTGGAAGGAGGATCACGGACAGTCTGGTAATGATTCGTGACACCATCTGTTATGCGAGAGACAGAAACATGAGGCTGTGTTTATTAAATTTAGATTTGGAGAAGGCTTATGATCGGATCTCGCACCAGTTTATGTTTCATATTCTGCTAAAGATGGGGTTTCCAGAGAAGTTTCTAGCCTGGGTGGGTCTGCTGTACAAAGGGATTGAGAGCAGAATATTGATAAATGGGGTGTTGTCAAAAGCAGTTGGAATAAACTGTGGTGTCAGGCAAGGGTGTCCTTTATCCCCCTTACTGTTTGTTTGCTGCATGGAACCCTTGGCGCAGGTTCTGAGAAGGGAGAAAAATATCACTGGTTTTAGAATCCCTGGGAGTGGGGGGATGGAGGTAAAATGTGCCCTTTATATGGATGACGTGAATGTTGTTTGTGTGGATGAACCGTCTGCGAGTAAAGTTTTATCAATAACAGAACAGTTTTGTAAGGCATCTGGGTCCAAGCTGAACAAAGAAAAGAGTGAAGTCATGTTTTTTGGGAAGTGGGATACAACAGTCGGGGAGGACTTAAATGTAAAAAAGGACTGTATTAAAATATTGGGAGTTAATTTTGGTGTGGTGGGTGATGGAACTAAGAATTGGGAGGAGGTGGGGGTAAAAGTTAAGAAGAAGCTGGGTTACTGGAAGCTTCGGAACCTCACGCTGGAAGGGAAGGTTCTAATCGTTAAAGCTGTTATTTTACCTGTTCTATTATATACCTCAATGATCTTTCCTCCAGCTAAGCAAACGGTTGGTGTCCTCAGGAGGGAGCTGTTCCAGTTCTTCTGGGGATCTAAATGGGAGAGATTAAAAAGGGAGATTGTGGTCAAAGGGAAGCAAATGGGTGGTAAAGGGTTGCCAGACATATTCATGTTTTTAATGATAAAGTATGTTTGTCTCCATTTTAACATGTGTGTAAATGGAGCCTGTAAAGGAGCTTTCCTGGTTAGGTTTTTCTTGGGATCATATCTCAGGAGGTTGAAAATGGTAAGTATCTCATTATCTGTACCCACTGCTTTTGAGATACCGTATCATTATGAAATTATTAAAAGATTTTTAAAAGACCGAGATATTGAGAAATGTGAGAAGGATGTGCTGATAAACCATAAAAAACTATGTTTTTGTACAGGGAAAAGAACAAATGTGCCAAGTCAAGGGGGCCATTTTGGCTGACCCAAAGGTGGTGTGGAGGAACGTGGCCCATCCTGGCCTAGTGAATCGGCATCGAGATCTGTCCTGGCTTGTGGCCCATGAAATCCTGCCTGTGAGAGCAACACTGAATGCAAGAAACCTTTCCAGAACCCCTAGATGCCCCAGAGAGGGCTGTGGGGCGGATGAGACATGTCTACACTTGTTTTGGGAATGCACATTTGCAGCAGACGTATGGAGAGAAACAGCAGGTCTTACTGACCTGTTTGTGGACAAAAATATCATGGATGATTGGATGGTGCTCTACGGGATCAGTAAAAAAGCCTTCTGCAAAGAAATTTGGTCCAGTTTATGGGTTGTGATCACCTGTATAAAGGATGCAATCTGGAGAGTAAGGAACTTGTTGGTGTTGCAAAATAAACTGTTGACAGTGGGTGAAACAAAAAAACTTGCGCTCTCCTTTGTGAAAGATTATGTGTCGCGGGATCTGTCTGTTGGAGGCCTGGAAAAGGTGATGATGGAATGGCATCTGGAACGATGGGAAGGCGGGATGGATTGGGTCACTGAGCTGGTTGATGGGTCTGGGTGTGGTTTCATGGGGTCAGGGTGAAGGATGGTCTTTAGGGGCACATTCTTGCGTGTACAAAATGTTTGTGAATGTAATGGGAAGGCGGGATGGATTGGGTCACTGAGCTGGTTGATGGGTCTGGGTGTGGTTTCATGGGGTCAGGGTGAAGGATGGTCTTTAGGGGCACATTCTTGCGTGTACAAAATGTTTGTGAATGTAAAATAAAAAATCTTTAACATGTGTTGTCTTATATACTTTTCCTATACACCAAAAATCCATGACATAATAAATTAACAAATTAACTAATATCATATCATTAATATATAATTTAAAAAAATATATAAAAAAAAAAAAAAAAAAAAAAAAAAAATCTGTTCTTATCAGTTTAATATCTGATACGTCCCCTATCAGGGGACCATATATTAAATTGATTTTTGGAATCTGGAGATGGAACAGGGGCTTGCTCCGTCCACTCCACGCATCGGCCCGGTATTGCAGTGCCTCCGGGAACGGTGCACACCTTTCTCTAACGTTGGTCAAAGTCAGATCTGGATCTCCTCCTGTGGGCGCTTTGTCTACCCCTGCTGGAGGGGAGGTGCCGGTGTTGATGCAAGTTTTCCCGCCGTTTTACTTGTTGTTGTTGTTGTTGTTGTTGTTCTTTTCTCCTTTCGTTGTTTTCTCCTTTCTTTCTTTGATTCTCACGGGGTGATGATGTAGACAGCAGCAGTCTGTTTCCTGGGAGCATGCAGCTAACCAGACAAGTGTGGTGGAACACGTCCCTGTGCCCAGGTCCTCAGCCTGCCAGCCAGCCTGCCAGCCTGCCAGCCTGCCAGCGAGGCACAGTTTGGTAGTTACCCAAGTCACCTTGCACAGCATAGCAGCGTGGCCAGACTATTTGTAAGGCGCAGTCCGCCAGTTTATGTTTCGTTTTGCTTTTGGTGTTGTGTGTTTTTGTGCTTTGTTTTGTTTCCTCCTGCTTAAATTGCACGTTTCCCCTCTGGAGGCTGCAGCCAGTTCTTTTGGAGCCTGCATGTGCTTGGAATTCTGCACCCACCTTTGAATCCCCCTGTGCCGACCGGGCCGGGGGGCCCCGGGCAAGGGCCAAGTCGCCATCGCTTCTCGGCCTTTTGGCTAAGATCAAGTGTAGTATCTGTTCTTATCAGTTTAATATCTGATACGTCCCCTATCAGGGGACCATATATTAAATTGATTTTTGGAATCTGGAGATGGAACAGGGGCTTGCTCCGTCCACTCCACGCATCGGCCCGGTATTGCAGTGCCTCCGGGAACGGTGCACACCTTTCTCTAACGTTGGTCAAAGTCAGATCTGGATCTCCTCCTGTGGGCGCTTTGTCTACCCCTGCTGGAGGGGAGGTGCCGGTGTTGATGCAAGTTTTCCCGCCGTTTTACTTGTTGTTGTTGTTGTTGTTCTTTTCTCCTTTCGTTGTTTTCTCCTTTCTTTCTTTGATTCTCACGGGGTGATGATGTAGACAGCAGCAGTCTGTTTCCTGGGAGCATGCAGCTAACCAGACAAGTGTGGTGGAACACGTCCCTGTGCCCAGGTCCTCAGCCTGCCAGCCAGCCTGCCAGCCTGCCAGCCTGCCAGCGAGGCACAGTTTGGTAGTTACCCAAGTCACCTTGCACAGCATAGCAGCGTGGCCAGACTATTTGTAAGGCGCAGTCCGCCAGTTTATGTTTCGTTTTGCTTTTGGTGTTGTGTGTTTTTGTGCTTTGTTTTGTTTCCTCCTGCTTAAATTGCACGTTTCCCCTCTGGAGGCTGCAGCCAGTTCTTTTGGAGCCTGCATGTGCTTGGAATTCTGCACCCACCTTTGAATCCCCCTGTGCCGACCGGGCCGGGGGGCCCCGGGCAAGGGCCAAGTCGCCATCGCTTCTCGGCCTTTTGGCTAAGATCAAGTGTAGTATCTGTTCTTATCAGTTTAATATCTGATACGTCCCCTATCAGGGGACCATATATTAAATTGATTTTTGGAATCTGGAGATGGAACAGGGGCTTGCTCCGTCCACTCCACGCATCGGCCCGGTATTGCAGTGCCTCCGGGAACGGTGCACACCTTTCTCTAACGTTGGTCAAAGTCAGATCTGGATCTCCTCCTGTGGGCGCTTTGTCTACCCCTGCTGGAGGGGAGGTGCCGGTGTTGATGCAAGTTTTCCCGCCGTTTTACTTGTTGTTGTTGTTGTTGTTGTTGTTCTTTTCTCCTTTCGTTGTTTTCTCCTTTCTTTCTTTGATTCTCACGGGGTGATGATGTAGACAGCAGCAGTCTGTTTCCTGGGAGCATGCAGCTAACCAGACAAGTGTGGTGGAACACGTCCCTGTGCCCAGGTCCTCAGCCTGCCAGCCAGCCTGCCAGCCTGCCAGCCTGCCAGCGAGGCACAGTTTGGTAGTTACCCAAGTCACCTTGCACAGCATAGCAGCGTGGCCAGACTATTTGTAAGGCGCAGTCCGCCAGTTTATGTTTCGTTTTGCTTTTGGTGTTGTGTGTTTTTGTGCTTTGTTTTGTTTCCTCCTGCTTAAATTGCACGTTTCCCCTCTGGAGGCTGCAGCCAGTTCTTTTGGAGCCTGCATGTGCTTGGAATTCTGCACCCACCTTTGAATCCCCCTGTGCCGACAGGGCCGGGGGGCCCCGGGCAAGGGCCAAGTCGCCATCGCTTCTCGGCCTTTTGGCTAAGATCAAGTGTAGTATCTGTTCTTATCAGTTTAATATCTGATACGTCCCCTATCAGGGGACCATATATTAAATTGATTTTTGGAATCTGGAGATGGAACAGGGGCTTGCTCCGTCCACTCCACGCATCGGCCCGGTATTGCAGTGCCTCCGGGAACGGTGCACACCTTTCTCTAACGTTGGTCAAAGTCAGATCTGGATCTCCTCCTGTGGGCGCTTTGTCTACCCCTGCTGGAGGGGAGGTGCCGGTGTTGATGCAAGTTTTCCCGCCGTTTTACTTGTTGTTGTTGTTGTTGTTGTTGTTCTTTTCTCCTTTCGTTGTTTTCTCCTTTCTTTCTTTGATTCTCACGGGGTGATGATGTAGACAGCAGCAGTCTGTTTCCTGGGAGCATGCAGCTAACCAGACAAGTGTGGTGGAACACGTCCCTGTGCCCAGGTCCTCAGCCTGCCAGCCAGCCTGCCAGCCTGCCAGCCTGCCAGCGAGGCACAGTTTGGTAGTTACCCAAGTCACCTTGCACAGCATAGCAGCGTGGCCAGACTATTTGTAAGGCGCAGTCCGCCAGTTTATGTTTCGTTTTGCTTTTGGTGTTGTGTGTTTTTGTGCTTTGTTTTGTTTCCTCCTGCTTAAATTGCACGTTTCCCCTCTGGAGGCTGCAGCCAGTTCTTTTGGAGCCTGCATGTGCTTGGAATTCTGCACCCACCTTTGAATCCCCCTGTGCCGACCGGGCCGGGGGGCCCCGGGCAAGGGCCAAGTCGCCATCGCTTCTCGGCCTTTTGGCTAAGATCAAGTGTAGTATCTGTTCTTATCAGTTTAATATCTGATACGTCCCCTATCAGGGGACCATATATTAAATTGATTTTTGGAATCTGGAGATGGAACAGGGGCTTGCTCCGTCCACTCCACGCATCGGCCCGGTATTGCAGTGCCTCCGGGAACGGTGCACACCTTTCTCTAACGTTGGTCAAAGTCAGATCTGGATCTCCTCCTGTGGGCGCTTTGTCTACCCCTGCTGGAGGGGAGGTGCCGGTGTTGATGCAAGTTTTCCCGCCGTTTTACTTGTTGTTGTTGTTGTTGTTGTTGTTCTTTTCTCCTTTCGTTGTTTTCTCCTTTCTTTCTTTGATTCTCACGGGGTGATGATGTAGACAGCAGCAGTCTGTTTCCTGGGAGCATGCAGCTAACCAGACAAGTGTGGTGGAACACGTCCCTGTGCCCAGGTCCTCAGCCTGCCAGCCAGCCTGCCAGCCTGCCAGCCTGCCAGCGAGGCACAGTTTGGTAGTTACCCAAGTCACCTTGCACAGCATAGCAGCGTGGCCAGACTATTTGTAAGGCGCAGTCCGCCAGTTTATGTTTCGTTTTGCTTTTGGTGTTGTGTGTTTTTGTGCTTTGTTTTGTTTCCTCCTGCTTAAATTGCACGTTTCCCCTCTGGAGGCTGCAGCCAGTTCTTTTGGAGCCTGCATGTGCTTGGAATTCTGCACCCACCTTTGAATCCCCCTGTGCCGACCGGGCCGGGGGGCCCCGGGCAAGGGCCAAGTCGCCATCGCTTCTCGGCCTTTTGGCTAAGATCAAGTGTAGTATCTGTTCTTATCAGTTTAATATCTGATACGTCCCCTATCAGGGGACCATATATTAAATTGATTTTTGGAATCTGGAGATGGAACAGGGGCTTGCTCCGTCCACTCCACGCATCGGCCCGGTATTGCAGTGCCTCCGGGAACGGTGCACACCTTTCTCTAACGTTGGTCAAAGTCAGATCTGGATCTCCTCCTGTGGGCGCTTTGTCTACCCCTGCTGGAGGGGAGGTGCCGGTGTTGATGCAAGTTTTCCCGCCGTTTTACTTGTTGTTGTTGTTGTTGTTGTTGTTCTTTTCTCCTTTCGTTGTTTTCTCCTTTCTTTCTTTGATTCTCACGGGGTGATGATGTAGACAGCAGCAGTCTGTTTCCTGGGAGCATGCAGCTAACCAGACAAGTGTGGTGGAACACGTCCCTGTGCCCAGGTCCTCAGCCTGCCAGCCAGCCTGCCAGCCTGCCAGCCTGCCAGCGAGGCACAGTTTGGTAGTTACCCAAGTCACCTTGCACAGCATAGCAGCGTGGCCAGACTATTTGTAAGGCGCAGTCCGCCAGTTTATGTTTCGTTTTGCTTTTGGTGTTGTGTGTTTTTGTGCTTTGTTTTGTTTCCTCCTGCTTAAATTGCACGTTTCCCCTCTGGAGGCTGCAGCCAGTTCTTTTGGAGCCTGCATGTGCTTGGAATTCTGCACCCACCTTTGAATCCCCCTGTGCCGACCGGGCCGGGGGGCCCCGGGCAAGGGCCAAGTCGCCATCGCTTCTCGGCCTTTTGGCTAAGATCAAGTGTAGTATCTGTTCTTATCAGTTTAATATCTGATACGTCCCCTATCAGGGGACCATATATTAAATTGATTTTTGGAATCTGGAGATGGAACAGGGGCTTGCTCCGTCCACTCCACGCATCGGCCCGGTATTGCAGTGCCTCCGGGAACGGTGCACACCTTTCTCTAACGTTGGTCAAAGTCAGATCTGGATCTCCTCCTGTGGGCGCTTTGTCTACCCCTGCTGGAGGGGAGGTGCCGGTGTTGATGCAAGTTTTCCCGCCGTTTTACTTGTTGTTGTTGTTGTTGTTGTTGTTGTTCTTTTCTCCTTTCGTTGTTTTCTCCTTTCTTTCTTTGATTCTCACGGGGTGATGATGTAGACAGCAGCAGTCTGTTTCCTGGGAGCATGCAGCTAACCAGACAAGTGTGGTGGAACACGTCCCTGTGCCCAGGTCCTCAGCCTGCCAGCCAGCCTGCCAGCCTGCCAGCCTGCCAGCGAGGCACAGTTTGGTAGTTACCCAAGTCACCTTGCACAGCATAGCAGCGTGGCCAGACTATTTGTAAGGCGCAGTCCGCCAGTTTATGTTTCGTTTTGCTTTTGGTGTTGTGTGTTTTTGTGCTTTGTTTTGTTTCCTCCTGCTTAAATTGCACGTTTCCCCTCTGGAGGCTGCAGCCAGTTCTTTTGGAGCCTGCATGTGCTTGGAATTCTGCACCCACCTTTGAATCCCCCTGTGCCGACAGGGCCGGGGGGCCCCGGGCAAGGGCCAAGTCGCCATCGCTTCTCGGCCTTTTGGCTAAGATCAAGTGTAGTATCTGTTCTTATCAGTTTAATATCTGATACGTCCCCTATCAGGGGACCATATATTAAATTGATTTTTGGAATCTGGAGATGGAACAGGGGCTTGCTCCGTCCACTCCACGCATCGGCCCGGTATTGCAGTGCCTCCGGGAACGGTGCACACCTTTCTCTAACGTTGGTCAAAGTCAGATCTGGATCTCCTCCTGTGGGCGCTTTGTCTACCCCTGCTGGAGGGGAGGTGCCGGTGTTGATGCAAGTTTTCCCGCCGTTTTACTTGTTGTTGTTGTTGTTGTTGTTGTTGTTGTTCTTTTCTCCTTTCGTTGTTTTCTCCTTTCTTTCTTTGATTCTCACGGGGTGATGATGTAGACAGCAGCAGTCTGTTTCCTGGGAGCATGCAGCTAACCAGACAAGTGTGGTGGAACACGTCCCTGTGCCCAGGTCCTCAGCCTGCCAGCCAGCCTGCCAGCCTGCCAGCCTGCCAGCGAGGCACAGTTTGGTAGTTACCCAAGTCACCTTGCACAGCATAGCAGCGTGGCCAGACTATTTGTAAGGCGCAGTCCGCCAGTTTATGTTTCGTTTTGCTTTTGGTGTTGTGTGTTTTTGTGCTTTGTTTTGTTTCCTCCTGCTTAAATTGCACGTTTCCCCTCTGGAGGCTGCAGCCAGTTCTTTTGGAGCCTGCATGTGCTTGGAATTCTGCACCCACCTTTGAATCCCCCTGTGCCGACAGGGCCGGGGGGCCCCGGGCAAGGGCCAAGTCGCCATCGCTTCTCGGCCTTTTGGCTAAGATCAAGTGTAGTATCTGTTCTTATCAGTTTAATATCTGATACGTCCCCTATCAGGGGACCATATATTAAATTGATTTTTGGAATCTGGAGATGGAACAGGGGCTTGCTCCGTCCACTCCACGCATCGGCCCGGTATTGCAGTGCCTCCGGGAACGGTGCACACCTTTCTCTAACGTTGGTCAAAGTCAGATCTGGATCTCCTCCTGTGGGCGCTTTGTCTACCCCTGCTGGAGGGGAGGTGCCGGTGTTGATGCAAGTTTTCCCGCCGTTTTACTTGTTGTTGTTGTTCCTGGAGTTTAAAAGCAGAACGAGCACAGAAAGGGCGGTCGCCCCCGTTGGAGCCCGGCACCTTTCCTTCCTTCCTTCCTTCCTTCCTTCCTTCCCACCCTCCGCCCGCCCGAGAAGCAAGTACCACGACTGGGCGGCGGGCGGCCGCGCCCGGGGCGTTTGGCCAAAACCATTGTGGGCATCGCTTCTCGGCCTCTTGGCTCAGATCCAGTGTGTGGCTTGACCGCAGCTCGATTTGGAAGCGATCGGTAAGGTATCGGTAAGGTAAACGGGAGCAGCGTTGGTTGCTGGTAGCTGTGGTCTGGGTAGCAGAGGACTAGGGCAGGCGGCAGTCCAGGAGCCAGGTTGTTGAGCAGGTAAGGGGGACCCTTTGAGGGCACCTTATCTGCTGTTTTTCGTTTTCTTTTCATAGGTTGATACCTTGCTTTTTTTGGCCTTGGCTAAATTTAAAACTTAAGCTTTCTTTTTTGTGGGAGAAGGTGTTTATATAGTTAAAATGGCGGCCTCGAGGTTTGCGGCACGTCGTTTTAATTGTATAAGGATTTCCTTGAAGGAGCAGGAGAGAGGAGAGGGGCAGGAGGTTGAATTTAATAGGCTTGAGTTCTCTAGGTCTGTGTTACAGAATAAATTGGGATTCAAGCCAGATCAACTCAATTGTATTATTACTGTGGGGAAGGGAAACACTTGGGATGTGAGTTTTAGGGAGGTGAGTGATTTGCAGAAATGTCACCGGTTGTTTATTTTAGGGAAAGATGACCATCAGTTGAGTAGGTTTCATGTGACTACCTTGACTGATGTTGCTAGGAGGGTGGTGATTGTGAGGATGGGTTCGGAGACTGTGCAGGGAGAGGATGTGTGTATATGGCTGAGAAAGTATTGTTTGGTGCATGGGGGTGCAGAGAAAGTGAGGGATAGTGATGGGGTATGGAATGGTGCATGGAGAGTGCGTGTAAGTCTGTTGCCAGATCCGAATGGGTATGAGGGGTATAGAATCATTCCCTCTGAAATAGTGCTGGGGATGGATAGGGGTTATGTACATTATTTTGGGCAACCCAAATTGTGTCGGAAGTGTGGGGCAATGGGTCACTTGGCGGCGGGGTGCACAAAAATTATGTGTTATGTTTGTAAAGGTGAGGGGCATGTGGCGAGCGAGTGTCAGGAGAAAAGGAAGTGTAGCTTATGTGACAGTACTGAGCACCTTTTTATGCACTGTCCGGCCTCCTTTGCTAACAAAGCAAAGAGAAATGAAGAGAGGGAGAGAGAGCAGAGGGAGAGGGAGAGGGGAGGCAGAGGGAGAGGGAGAGGGAGAGGGAGGAGGAGGGGAGGGAAGACAGGGAACAGCAGGAAGGGAGAGGAAAGAGGAAGGAGAGTACTGAGGGGGAAGGGAAGGGAGGTGAGCAGCAGGGGAGAGGGGAGAGTGAGAGTAGAGAGGATGAGGGGAAGGGGCAGGCATCTGGGGCGGGAGAGCAGAGAGGAAGTGAGGGGGAGGAGGAGATGGATCAGGGGGACGGACAGAAGGAGCAGCAGGGGGTTTCCTTGGCAGTAGATCTGCAGGTTACATCTTCAGAAGAGGACAGTGAGGGGCTCGGAGAGGGGTCGAATAAGAGTGAGGGGGAGGTAGGTCCCTCAGGTACCCAGGACGAGACCCCTATCCCATGTGGCCAGATGCATCCAAGGGGATATGTGGTGAGTGATGTAGAGAGTGGATCGGAGGGGGAGTCTAGTGAAGAGGAGATAGAGGTGGGAGGAGAGCTAGATGAGGAACAAATGGAGCAGGAGAGAGCTTCGGGGAAAAGGAAATTGGAGAAAGGAGAAGATGTAAGAGGTGGTATGAAAGTGGGGAAAAGAGGGAAAAAGGGAATAAAAGAGGACAGTAAGCATGCTAGGCCGGGAGCTCCGGTGTCTCCTGGTTCTGACTCCTCGGTACTGAGTGACAGGTCTTATGGTGGGAGGGGTGTTGACCCTGGGGGCACCTCTTTTTTAGACGATGATAACGTACAGCAGTTCTCAGATAGCGTGGGGATGGAGCCAAGTAAAATGTAATGGTTATGTTGTCACACCTTTTGTTGTTCCACATGGCGCTCATAATAGCTACAGTGAATGTGAGGAGTGTGGTGAGCAAGGTCAGGTGCAAAGCTGTTTTAGAGTGGCTAGCAGATATTGATGCAGATGTGTTCTTTTTACAAGAGTGTGGGATTGGGTTTAGAAAAGAATATAGAGAGTTGGAAAGCATGTGGCTGAAAGGTGAATCAGTGTGGTCGGGGACAGATGAAAATAAGAATGCGGGGGTGGCAATACTGTTTAAAAATAATAAGTGTGTAATTAAAGAGAGAAGTGTGTTGCAGGATGGGAGGGTTGTGATGGTGAGAGTGGTTTGTAATAAACAAGAGATTAAACTGGTGAATGTGTATGCGCCTGTGGAGAAACACCAGAGGGTTGAACTGTTGGGACTGGTGAGGATGGAGCTTAGTTCATCCATACCGGTAGTGATGGGTGGTGACTGGAATTGTGTGAGGAGTGGGAGTGACAGGAAGGCTGGGAAGGAAGAGTTTAAATTAGATAAAACATCGGTGTTATTGAACAAAATTATTAAAGATTTTAAGTTGACAGACTGCTATAAGAGGATCCATTCTGAAGAGGGCTTTACCTGGAGCAACCCTCAGGGGACTAGGAAATCCAGGATCGATATGGTCTTTGTTTCCGAGGGGGTGGAGGTGAAAGGTTGTAAACTGGAGCCTGTGTTCTTCTCCGATCATGTGATGGTGAAGTCAACATTGGATCTGGGAGGGGTGAGTGAAAAGGGGAAGGGAGTATGGAAATTAAATGTAAAATTATTAGAGGATAGTAAAATAAGAGAGAAATATGTAGAGAAGTATAAAGGGTGGAGGTCTCTACAGGTTTTCTTTGAAAGGAAGAGTGAGTGGTGGGATTTTGTTAAAAGGAAAACCAAATTGTTTTTTATAAATGAAGGCAGGGATAAGGTGCGTAAAGCAAGAGAGAAATGCAAATGGCTGGAAAGGAAGCTTCAGAGATTGTTTTTGCAGGAGAGGGCGGGTTTTGAAGTCTCTGAAGAGATAAAGGGGGTGAAAGAGAGAATAAAACATTTAAGGTATAAAAAAAGTGAGTCAGTGATACTGCAAAGCAAGATAGAAAGGATTGAGAAAGAAGAGACCTGTTCAAGGTTCTTTTTTAAGAAAGTATTTGACAGGAAGCAGGTGATGGAGGGGTTAAAAGGGGTCGATGGTGGGGTGAGGAAGGGAAATAAAGACATGTGTGAAGTGGCGGAAATTTTTTATGAGAATTTGTACAATGAAAAGAGTGTGGTAGAGAGCAATTATAAAGAAATGATTGAAGGTATCAATGCAGGGTTAAATAATGAACAGAAGGAGATGTTGGTAAAGGGCTTTTCTCTAAAAGAGCTGGATAAAGCTTTGAAAATGAGCAAAATGGGGAAAACGCCTGGGGAGGATGGCTTACCTGCTGAATACTACAAGTGCTTTTGGAGTATTTTAAAATATGATTTGTTGAGTGTTTTTATAGAGATTTCTAATGCTGGGGAAATGGCTGCTTCCTTCAAGAGGAGCATCATCACTCTGCTCTATAAGAAGGGAGATCCAGAAGATTTGAAGAACTGGCGTCCAATCAGTCTCCTTAACACAGACTATAAGTTGCTGGCGAAGATCCTGACTGGGAGGATGGGGCAGGTGATTGATACAGTCATCCATCAGGACCAGGTATGTGCAGTCCCGGGTAGGAGGATAATGGACAGCCTGATACTCGTGAGAGATACTATCTGTTATGCCAGGGAGAGGGAGCTCCCGTTTAGTGTCCTGAATTTGGACTTAGAGAAGGCATATGATAGGATAGCGCACAAGTACATGTTTGGTGTACTGTTGAAAATGGGGTTTCCAATCGGGTTCGTTAATTGGATTCAGATCTTGTATAAAGATATTCAAAGTGTTGTTTTGGTAAATGGGAGCTCGTCTGAACCAGTTAAAATCCGAAGTGGAGTGCGCCAAGGCTGTCCACTGTCTCCTTTGCTGTTTATATGTAGCATTGAGCCTTTAGCCATTGCTATTAGGGCTAATAAACAGACCTGTGGACTGTTTGTACCTGGGAGTGGAGGTGAACAAGTAAAATGCATTTTGTATATGGATGATGTGTCAATCATCTGCAGAGACGAGTTCTCCATGGAGAGGACAATGAGTACAGTTGAGGGGTTCTGCAGGGCGTCAGGTTCTAAAGTCAACCTTAATAAGAGCGAGTGCATGATGTATGGGAAATGGGCCAGAGTACCCAGTATTGGGTTGTGTTTTAAGAATGATTTTATTAAAATTTTAGGGATTAAATTTTTTAAGAACGGGTCTGGGATGCAGAACTGGGTGGACGTTACAGCAAAGGTTGCACAAAAGTTGGGGCTGTGGAGCCTCAGGGAACTCACCTTTGAGGGAAAATGTTTAATTTTAAAATCTGTTATTTTACCTGTTTTGTTGTATTTGTCAGCAGTGTTCCCTCCAACTAGAAATGTCCTGTGTGCCCTGACACGAAGCGTGATGCGTTTCTTCTGGGGGAGGAAGAATGAAATGCTAAAAAGAGAGGTGGTACACAGGGCCGCAAAAAATGGAGGGAAGGGGGTTCCTGACCTCACGAAAACCCTGTTTTTGCATTTTGTCATTTGTCATGTAAGGTTATGTTTGTATGGGTCATCCAAAACAGCGCATTTTGTGAGATATTTTTTAGGACCGATCTTAAGAGGTTTTAAAATGTTTTACCCTGTTTTGTCAGTGCCGACGGCATGGGAAGCACCCTTTCACTATAATAAAATTAAACTGTTTCTAAAGAAAGAGGAGCTTTTTACACTGGATAATGAGGTGTGGCAGGACCCCCGGAAAGTGCGGAAATTTGTACTGGATAGAGAGAAGATGTGTAACGTTTCTTTTTTTAACCCACAGGTTGTGGAAGGAATTTGGTTGGCGGTAGCTCACCCGAGACTCATGAATCGGCACAAGGACTTGGCATGGCAGACAGTGCATGAGATCCTTCCAGTAAGGGCTGCTATGTTTCGGAGGAAGCTCGGGAAGACCCCTAGATGTCCTTTTAAGGACTGTGGGGAAGAAGAGTCGGCAGCGCACCTGTTCTGGGACTGTGGGCAAGCAAAAAAAGTCTGGCGGGAAGCCGAAGTTTTTCTGCGCTGTTTTTTAAATAAGAGAAGGCTCCTAAAGGCAATGGTTTTGTATGGGGTTAAGCCTGGGTTCATCCCAAAAGAGGAATGGCCATACCTATGGGTCATGCTAAACTGTTTTAAAGAGGCCATGTGGAAGGCGAGAAACCTCCTAGTGTTTAAAGGAAACCTTCTGTCCTCTGGAGAGGTGAAGAACTTGGCTTGCCACAGGCTCGGAGAGTATCAGATACAGGATGCGCTGCGTGAGGGAGAAGACATCGCCCAGGAGAAATGGGGCCCTTGCTGGTGTTTGCCTGCCACCTGGACTCGTGCCGGTTCATGGTCCAAAGATAGGGGGTGAAGCGGGTTGTTTTTCTGTCACATTTGCTAACCGGTACAAATGGAAGCTGTGTTTTTTTTGCACATACATTTGGTTGGTTTTATGTATTGTTTTTAAAAGAATTGTTTTTTCTAAGACCCTGTTCTTCATTGTAAAGTTTTTATGACTTGGATTATGTGATTGTTTCTTTTGTATTGTTTTTAGTGTTTTGATTATGTATGATTATGTTTTCACTGTCCAAGGAAAATAAATAAAAACTTTAAAAACAAAAAAAATCTGTTCTTATCAGTTTAATATCTGATACGTCCCCCATAGGGGGACCGTCTATATTAAATGGATTTTTGGAAGCGGGAGATGGAAGCGGGGCTTGCTCCGTCCACTCCACGCATCGACCCGGTATTGCAGTACCTCCGGGAACGGTGCCCATTTCTCAGAAAGGTCAAAAGAGAGAGAGAGAGAGAGAGAGAGAGAGAGAGAGAGAGAGAGAGAGGAGAGAGAGAGAGAGAGAGAGAGAGAGAGCCCCACCCTCCCTCCCCACCCTCCCTTTCCTGGGACGCGCCGTTTTCCCGCTCTTTTCGTTCTTTTTTTTTTTTTTTTTTTTTTTTTTTTTTTTTTTCATATTTCATATTCAGGCAGGCCTAACACACGCAGCAGGCCAGTGTAGCAGCAGCAGCAAAGCGCCCTTTCGCCGGGGCGGAACGGCAGATGCGTTTTGGGAGGAGTTCCCTGTTTTTGTTTTGCGTGCGTGGCCTCGCTGCCGCTTGGCAGAGGGGAGGGCCTTTGGGCCTTTGGGCCGGCCGGAAGGGCTCGGCCACCAGCAAAGGCACGCTCCGGCTTCTCTACAGCTCGAATGAACCTTTCGCCTTTTACTAAAGATTTCCGTGGAGAGGAGCATTTACGAGTTCGATCCAATTTTTGGACAGCCCTTCCCCTCAGGGAGGGGCTCCACCTGGAGTTTAAAAGCAGAACGAGCACAGAAAGGGCGGTCGCCCCCGTTGGAGCCCGGCACCTTTCCTTCCTTCCTTCCTTCCTTCCTTCCTCCCTCCGCCCGCCCGAGAAGCAAGTACCACGACTGCTGCGGCGGGCGGCCGCGCCCGGGGCGTTTGGCCAAAACCATTGTGGGCATCGCTTCTCGGCCTCTTGGCTCAGATCAAGTGTAGTATCTGTTCTTATCAGTTTAATATCTGATACGTCCCCCATAGGGGGACCGTCTATATTAAATGGATTTTTGGAAGCGGGAGATGGAAGCGGGGCTTGCTCCGTCCACTCCACGCATCGACCCGGTATTGCAGTACCTCCGGGAACGGTGCCCATTTCTCAGAAAGGTCAAAAAGAGAGAGAGAGAGAGAGAGAGAGAGAGCGAGAGAGAGAGAGAGAGAGAGAGGAGAGAGAGAGAGAGAGAGAGAGAGAGAGAGAGAGAGAGAGAGAGAGGAGAGAGAGCCCCACCCTCCCCTTTCCTGGGACGCGCCGTTTTCCCGCTCTTTTCGTTCTTTTTTTTTTTTTTTTTTTTTTTTTTTTTTTTTTTTCATATTTCATATTCAGGCAGGCCTAACACACGCAGCAGGCCAGTGTAGCAGCAGCAGCAAAGCGCCCTTTCGCCGGGGCGGAACGGCAGATGCGTTTTGGGAGGAGTTCCCTGTTTTTGTTTTGCGTGCGTGGCCTCGCTGCCGCTTGGCAGAGGGGAGGGCCTTTGGGCCTTTGGGCCGGCCGGAAGGGCTCGGCCACCAGCAAAGGCACGCTCCGGCTTCTCTACAGCTCGAATGAACCTTTCGCCTTTTACTAAAGATTTCCGTGGAGAGGAGCATTTACGAGTTCGATCCAATTTTTGGACAGCCCTTCCCCTCAGGGAGGGGCTCCACCTGGAGTTTAAAAGCAGAACGAGCACAGAAAGGGCGGTCGCCCCCGTTGGAGCCCGGCACCTTTCCTTCCTTCCTTCCTTCCTTCCTTCCTCCCTCCGCCCGCCCGAGAAGCAAGTACCACGACTGCTGCGGCGGGCGGCCGCGCCCGGGGCGTTTGGCCAAAACCATTGTTGGCATCGCTTCTCGGCCTCTTGGCTCTGATCAATTGGGTGTGTGGCTTGACCGCAGCTTATTGGTTGCTGAAGGAAGAGAAGGCGATTGAGGTATACGAGTAAGACTGGAAGCTATGCAATACAGCAGTAGCAAGAATACTATCCGGTTCCAGGTGAAGGATGCTGAGCAGCAGAAATGGGACCGAAAAAGATTCGTCGACGAAATCGTCTTTGGATTGTTGCAGTTAAAGTTGGAAGAGATCCTGTGCCTGCAGGATTATGGGAAGAGAGGACTTTTTGATCTCACCTTGATGAACGAGGACATCTGCTGGGAGAAGAAGGGAGTGTTTGAGCAAAGCCCTATGGAAACAGCGAGTGAGTTCTTTTTTGAACCGATTTTTACTCTGGACTGGAAAACCTTTCATGTTCGCATGAATAGTGCCCAAGTGCCAGAAGAGGAGATCCAGAGCTTTATTGAAAGGTTTTTTGTAGTGAAGCATGGGCTAGTTAAAATAATGGATTCTGCAGGCATTTGGACTAACTGGAGGAAGTTCTATGGGAGGTTCAAGATGGAGCAGAGGAGCGGAACCCATGTAGGCCTGAAACCTGTGTTCTACATCGGGCCGAATAGAGGGATTATCAGGTACGCAGGACAGCCTGATGTTTGTTACAAGTGCTCTGCAGCAGACCACTATGCTGCAGAGTGCACAGAGACTGTTTGCAGGAACTGTAACAAGGTGGGGCACATCAGTAGAGACTGTGGAGAAAAGAAAAAATGCAATCTTTGTGGGGCAATGGATCACCTGTATAAAGACTGCGAAAAGAGGTCAAGGAGCTATGCTGAAGCAGCAGCAGGAGGAGGGAAAGAGAAAAAGCAGAGCCAAGAGACAAAACAGAAGGAGAAGGAGGAGAAGCAACAACCTGGAGCTAAGAAGAGTGGAGAGCCTGACAGACAGAAAGCTAAAACTTTTGAGTCTGGAACACAAAAGAGTGTTGGGGGTGGAGCTCAGACAGAAGGAGGCGAAATGGCGGGAAAATCAAAGCCGGAACAGACAAAAGAAAGGGGAGGAGTCCTGGGAAAAAAGGAGGAGGGAGGCCTTCAGGTGTCCACTGATGAGTCCATTCCTGTTCCAATGGAGGAAGAGGGAGGAGAGGTGCAGAGGAAGAGGAAGGAGAGAGACGGGAATGAGGAGTGGGTCAGGGAGGGCCAATCGAGAAGCAGGAGTGGAGGAGAGGAAAGCGTAACAGAGGACCTGGGAAGTGAAGCAGAGTCAAGAGGGGTAAGAGGAACAGCTGGTTCGAGTCGGAGTGAGAGTGTGGAGGAAAAAGAGAAAGGGGAAACAGAGAGCCCAAGTTGGGGTGAGAGAATGGAGAAGGAGGAAGTGAAGAAAAATAAAGTGAGTGAGGCGGAGTACCGACAAAAGGAGGAGGCCATAATGAGGACTTTTTGTGGCAGGAGTTTTTTGAAGGATGGTTTGGAAGGAGGATTGTTCGCCGAACTTCTGGAGTGGAAGGAGAGGATGAAGAAGGGAAGAATAACAGAGGCGGAGTGGAACCGTTATGAGGAAGAGAGGCGGAAAGTTTTTTTTGAGGCGTTAAAGAGGGGGAAGAGGCTAGGAAAAAATAATGTTCTTGGTTTTCTTAGGAGGTGTATTTAGAGGTGGAGGGGTTATGTAAACGGTGTATTTAGAATTAGAGATGGGTGGGTGAGTGGGATTGTGTTTAGAGGAGTATTAGTATTTTTTTTGAATATTTGCATATATGTAAATTGAAAGGGTTTTTTTTTCTTGTGCTGTTAGATTATATGTTTAGTTTCTTAGTTATTGTTTTATATGTATTAGACAGATTTTGATTGTATGTTTTAGTTTTGTAATGATAATAAGTTTGTGTTTTTGAAATGTATAAACGAATTGTTTTTTTTGTGAAGTATTATTTAGTTTTTGTAATGGATAAGGATTTGTGGTTTACAGTTTGTATTTATTGTTTGTGTTTTTTTTGAAAAGATTTAATAAATTTAAAAAAAAAAAAAAAAAAAATCTGTTCTTATCAGTTTAATATCTGATACGTCCCCCATAGGGGGACCGTCTATATTAAATGGATTTTTGGAAGCGGGAGATGGAAGCGGGGCTTGCTCCGTCCACTCCACGCATCGACCCGGTATTGCAGTACCTCCGGGAACGGTGCCCATTTCTCAAGAGAGAGAGAGAGGAGAGATAGAGAGAGAGAGAGAGAGAGAGAGAGAGAGAGAGAGAGAGAGAGAGAGAGAGAGAGAGAGAGAGAGAGAGAGAGAGAGAGAGAGCCCCCTCCCCCCTCCCTCCCCCCCCCTCCCCTTTCCTGGGACGCGCCGTTTTCCCGCTCTTTTCGTTCTTTTTTTTTTTTTTTTTTTTTTTTTTTTTTTTTTTTTTTTCATATTTCATATTCAGGCAGGCCTAACACACGCAGCAGGCCAGTGTAGCAGCAGCAGCAAAGCGCCCTTTCGCCGGGGCGGAACGGCAGATGCGTTTTGGGAGGAGTTCCCTGTTTTTGTTTTGCGTGCGTGGCCTCGCTGCCGCTTGGCAGAGGGGAGGGCCTTTGGGCCTTTGGGCCGGCCGGAAGGGCTCGGCCACCAGCAAAGGCACGCTCCGGCTTCTCTACAGCTCGAATGAACCTTTCGCCTTTTACTAAAGATTTCCGTGGAGAGGAGCATTTACGAGTTCGATCCAATTTTTGGACAGCCCTTCCCCTCAGGGAGGGGCTCCACCTGGAGTTTAAAAGCAGAACGAGCACAGAAAGGGCGGTCGCCCCCGTTGGAGCCCGGCACCTTTTTCCTTCCTTCCTTCCTTCCTTCCCTCCTTCCTTCCTTCCTTCCTCCCTCCGCCCGCCCGAGAAGCAAGTACCACGACTGCTGCGGCGGGCGGCCGCGCCCGGGGCGTTTGGCCAAAACCATTGTGGGCATCGCTTCTCGGCCTCTTGGCTCTGATCAATTGGGTGTGTGGCTTGTCCGCAGCTTATTGGTTGCTGAAGGAAGAGAAGGCGATTGGGTAGTAAGTGGAGCTATGCAATACAGCAGTAGCAAGAATACTATCCGGTTCCAGGTGAAGGATGCTGAGCAGCAGAAATGGGACCGAAAAAGATTCGTCGACGAAATCGTCTTTGGATTGTTGCAGTTAAAGTTGGAAGAGATCCTGTGCCTGCAGGATTATGGGAAGAGAGGACTTTTTGATCTCACCTTGATGAACGAGGACATCTGCTGGGAGAAGAAGGGAGTGTTTGAGCAAAGCCCTATGGAAACAGCGAGTGAGTTCTTTTTTGAACCGATTTTTACTCTGGACTGGAAAACCTTTCATGTTCGCATGAATAGTGCCCAAGTGCCAGAAGAGGAGATCCAGAGCTTTATTGAAAGGTTTTTTGTAGTGAAGCATGGGCTAGTTAAAATAATGGATTCTGCAGGCATTTGGACTAACTGGAGGAAGTTCTATGGGAGGTTCAAGATGGAGCAGAGGAGCGGAACCCATGTAGGCCTGAAACCTGTGTTCTACATCGGGCCGAATAGAGGGATTATCAGGTACGCAGGACAGCCTGATGTTTGTTACAAGTGCTCTGCAGCAGACCACTATGCTGCAGAGTGCACAGAGACTGTTTGCAGGAACTGTAACAAGGTGGGGCACATCAGTAGAGACTGTGGAGAAAAGAAAAAATGCAATCTTTGTGGGGCAATGGATCACCTGTATAAAGACTGCGAAAAGAGGTCAAGGAGCTATGCTGAAGCAGCAGCAGGAGGAGGGAAAGAGAAAAAGCAGAGCCAAGAGACAAAACAGAAGGAGAAGGAGGAGAAGCAACAACCTGGAGCTAAGAAGAGTGGAGAGCCTGACAGACAGAAAGCTAAAACTTTTGAGTCTGGAACACAAAAGAGTGTTGGGGGTGGAGCTCAGACAGAAGGAGGCGAAATGGCGGGAAAATCAAAGCCGGAACAGACAAAAGAAAGGGGAGGAGTCCTGGGAAAAAAGGAGGAGGGAGGCCTTCAGGTGTCCACTGATGAGTCCATTCCTGTTCCAATGGAGGAAGAGGGAGGAGAGGTGCAGAGGAAGAGGAAGGAGAGAGACGGGAATGAGGAGTGGGTCAGGGAGGGCCAATCGAGAAGCAGGAGTGGAGGAGAGGAAAGCGTAACAGAGGACCTGGGAAGTGAAGCAGAGTCAAGAGGGGTAAGAGGAACAGCTGGTTCGAGTCGGAGTGAGAGTGTGGAGGAAAAAGAGAAAGGGGAAACAGAGAGCCCAAGTTGGGGTGAGAGAATGGAGAAGGAGGAAGTGAAGAAAAATAAAGTGAGTGAGGCGGAGTACCGACAAAAGGAGGAGGCCATAATGAGGACTTTTTGTGGCAAGGAGTTCGCCGAACTTCTGGAGTGGAAGGAGAGGATGAAGAAGGGAAGAATAACAGAGGCGGAGTGGAACCGTTATGAGGAAGAGAGGCGGAAAGTTTTTTTTGAGGCGTTAAAGAGGGGGAACGCTAGGAAAAAATGCGGTTCAAAGGAGGGGCACGTTCTTGGTTTCTTGGTTTTCTTAGGAGGTGTATTTAGAGGTGGAGGGGTTATGTAAACGGTGTATTTAGAATTAGAGATGGGTGGGTGAGTGGGATTGTGTTTAGAGGAGTATTAGTATTTTTTTTGAATATTTGCATATATGTAAATTGAAAGGGTTTTTTTTTCTTGTGCTGTTAGATTATATGTTTAGTTTCTTAGTTATTGTTTTATATGTATTAGACAGATTTTGATTGTATGTTTTGGTTTTGTAATGATAATAAGTTTGTGTTTTTGAAATGTATAAACGAATTGTTTTTTTTGTGAAGTATTATTTAGTTTTTGTAATGGATAAGGATTTGTGGTTTACAGTTTGTATTTATTGTTTGTGTTTTTTTTGAAAAGATTTAATAAATTTATAAAAAAAAAAAAAATCTGTTCTTATCAGTTTAATATCTGATACGTCCCCCATAGGGGGACCGTCTATATTAAATGGATTTTTGGAAGCGGGAGATGGAAGCGGGGCTTGCTCCGTCCACTCCACGCATCGACCCGGTATTGCAGTACCTCCGGGAACGGTGCACAGTTCTCAGAAAGGTCAAAAGAGAGAGAGAGAGAGAGAGAGAGAAAAAGAGAGAGAGGACAGAGAGAGAGAGAGAGCAGAGAGAGAGAGAGAGAGAGAGAGAGAGAGAGAGAGAGAGAGAGAGAGAGGAAGAGAAGACCCACCCTCCCTCCCTCCCTCCCTCCCCACCCTCCCCTTTCCTGGGACGCGCCGTTTTCCCGCTCTTTTCGTTCTTTTTTTTTTTTTTTTTTTTTTTTTTTTTTTTTTTTTTTTTCATATTTCATATTCAGGCAGGCCTAACACACGCAGCAGGCCAGTGCAGCAGCAGCAGCAAAGCGCCCTTTCGCCGGGGCGGAACGGCAGATGCGTTTTGGGAGGAGTTCCCTGTTTTTGTTTTGCGTGCGTGGCCTCGCTGCCGCTTGGCAGAGGGGAGTGCCTTTGGGCCTTTGGGCCGGCCGGAAGGGCTCGGCCACCAGCAAAGGCACGCTCCGGCTTCTCTACAGCTCGAATGAACCTTTCGCCTTTTACTAAAGATTTCCGTGGAGAGGAGCATTTACGAGTTCGATCCAATTTTTGGACAGCCCTTCCCCTCAGGGAGGGGCTCCACCTGGAGTTTAAAAGCAGAACGAGCACAGAAAGGGCGGTCGCCCCCGTTGGAGCCCGGCACCTTTCCTTCCTTCCTTCCTTCCTTCCTCCCTCCCTCCGCCCGCCCGAGAAGCAAGTACCACGACTGCTGCGGCGGGCGGCCGCGCCCGGGGCGTTTGGCCAAAACCATTGTGGGCATCGCTTCTCGGCCTCTTGGCTCAGATCAAGTGTAGTATCTGTTCTTATCAGTTTAATATCTGATACGTCCCCCATAGGGGGACCGTCTATATTAAATGGATTTTTGGAAGCGGGAGATGGAAGCGGGGCTTGCTCCGTCCACTCCACGCATCGACCCGGTATTGCAGTACCTCCGGGAACGGTGCCCATTTCTCAGAAAGGTCAAAAAGAGAGAGAGAGAGAGAGAGAGAGAGAGAGAGAGAGAGAGAGAGAGAGAGAGAGAGAGAGAGAGAGAGAGAGAGAGAGAGAGAGAGAGAGAGAGAGAGAGAGAGAGAGCCCCTCCCCCTCCCTCCCTCCCTCCCTCCCCACCCTCCCCTTTCCTGGGACGCGCCGTTTTCCCGCTCTTTTCGTTTTTTTTTTTTTTTTTTTTTTTTTTTTTTTTTTTTTTTTTTTTCATATTTCATATTCAGGCAGGCCTAACACACGCAGCAGGCCAGTGTAGCAGCAGCAGCAGCAAAGCGCCCTTTCGCCGGGGCGGAACGGCAGATGCGTTTTGGGAGGAGTTCCCTGTTTTTGTTTTGCGTGCGTGGCCTCGCTGCCGCTTGGCAGAGGGGAGGGCCTTTGGGCCTTTGGGCCTTTGGGCCGGCCGGAAGGGCTCGGCCACCAGCAAAGGCACGCTCCGGCTTCTCTACAGCTCGAATGAACCTTTCGCCTTTTACTAAAGATTTCCGTGGAGAGGAGCATTTACGAGTTCGATCCAATTTTTGGACAGCCCTTCCCCTCAGGGAGGGGCTCCACCTGGAGTTTAAAAGCAGAACGAGCACAGAAAGGGCGGTCGCCCCCGTTGGAGCCCGGCACCTTTCCTTCCTTCCTTCCTTCCTTCCTTCCTTCCCTCCCTCCCTCCGCCCGCCCGAGAAGCAAGTACCACGACTGCTGCGGCGGGCGGCCGCGCCCGGGGCGTTTGGCCAAAACCATTGTGGGCATCGCTTCTCGGCCTCTTGGCTCTGACCAATTGGGTGTGTGGCTTGTCCGCAGCTTATTGGTTGCTGAAGGAAGAGAAGGCGATTGGGTAGTAAGTGGAGCTATGCAATACAGCAGTAGCAAGAATACTATCCGGTTCCAGGTGAAGGATGCTGAGCAGCAGAAATGGGACCGAAAAAGATTCGTCGACGAAATCGTCTTTGGATTGTTGCAGTTAAAGTTGGAAGAGATCCTGTGCCTGCAGGATTATGGGAAGAGAGGACTTTTTGATCTCACCTTGATGAACGAGGACATCTGCTGGGAGAAGAAGGGAGTGTTTGAGCAAAGCCCTATGGAAACAGCGAGTGAGTTCTTTTTTGAACCGATTTTTACTCTGGACTGGAAAACCTTTCATGTTCGCATGAATAGTGCCCAAGTGCCAGAAGAGGAGATCCAGAGCTTTATTGAAAGGTTTTTTGTAGTGAAGCATGGGCTAGTTAAAATAATGGATTCTGCAGGCATTTGGACTAACTGGAGGAAGTTCTATGGGAGGTTCAAGATGGAGCAGAGGAGCGGAACCCATGTAGGCCTGAAACCTGTGTTCTACATCGGGCCGAATAGAGGGATTATCAGGTACGCAGGACAGCCTGATGTTTGTTACAAGTGCTCTGCAGCAGACCACTATGCTGCAGAGTGCACAGAGACTGTTTGCAGGAACTGTAACAAGGTGGGGCACATCAGTAGAGACTGTGGAGAAAAGAAAAAATGCAATCTTTGTGGGGCAATGGATCACCTGTATAAAGACTGCGAAAAGAGGTCAAGGAGCTATGCTGAAGCAGCAGCAGGAGGAGGGAAAGAGAAAAAGCAGAGCCAAGAGACAAAACAGAAGGAGAAGGAGGAGAAGCAACAACCTGGAGCTAAGAAGAGTGGAGAGCCTGACAGACAGAAAGCTAAAACTTTTGAGTCTGGAACACAAAAGAGTGTTGGGGGTGGAGCTCAGACAGAAGGAGGCGAAATGGCGGGAAAATCAAAGCCGGAACAGACAAAAGAAAGGGGAGGAGTCCTGGGAAAAAAGGAGGAGGGAGGCCTTCAGGTGTCCACTGATGAGTCCATTCCTGTTCCAATGGAGGAAGAGGGAGGAGAGGTGCAGAGGAAGAGGAAGGAGAGAGACGGGAATGAGGAGTGGGTCAGGGAGGGCCAATCGAGAAGCAGGAGTGGAGGAGAGGAAAGCGTAACAGAGGACCTGGGAAGTGAAGCAGAGTCAAGAGGGGTAAGAGGAACAGCTGGTTCGAGTCGGAGTGAGAGTGTGGAGGAAAAAGAGAAAGGGGAAACAGAGAGCCCAAGTTGGGGTGAGAGAATGGAGAAGGAGGAAGTGAAGAAAAATAAAGTGAGTGAGGCGGAGTACCGACAAAAGGAGGAGGCCATAATGAGGACTTTTTGTGGCAAGGAGTTCGCCGAACTTCTGGAGTGGAAGGAGAGGATGAAGAAGGGAAGAATAACAGAGGCGGAGTGGAACCGTTATGAGGAAGAGAGGCGGAAAGTTTTTTTTGAGGCGTTAAAGAGGGGGAACGCTAGGAAAAAATAATGTTCTTGGTTTTCTTAGGAGGTGTATTTAGAGGTGGAGGGGTTATGTAAACGGTGTATTTAGAATTAGAGATGGGTGGGTGAGTGGGATTGTGTTTAGAGGAGTATTAGTATTTTTTTTGAATATTTGCATATATGTAAATTGAAAGGGTTTTTTTTTCTTGTGCTGTTAGATTATATGTTTAGTTTCTTAGTTATTGTTTTATATGTATTAGACAGATTTTGATTGTATGTTTTAGTTTTGTAATGATAATAAGTTTGTGTTTTTGAAATGTATAAACGAATTGTTTTTTTTGTGAAGTATTATTTAGTTTTTGTAATGGATAAGGATTTGTGGTTTACAGTTTGTATTTATTGTTTGTGTTTTTTTTGAAAAGATTTAATAAATTTATCAAAAAAAAAAAAAAAAAAAAAAAAAATCTGTTCTTATCAGTTTAATATCTGATACGTCCCCCATAGGGGGACCGTCTATATTAAATGGATTTTTGGAAGCGGGAGATGGAAGCGGGGCTTGCTCCGTCCACTCCACGCATCGACCCGGTATTGCAGTACCTCCGGGAACGGTGCCCATTTCTCAGAAAGGTCAAAAGAGAGAGAGAGAGAGAGAGAGAGAGAGAGAGAGAGAGAGAGAGAGAGAGAGAGAGAGAGAGAGAGAGAGAGAGAGAGAGAGAGAGAGAAGCCCACCCTCCCTCCCCACCTCCCCTTTCCTGGGACGCGCCGTTTTCCCGCTCTTTTCGTTCTTTTTTTTTTTTTTTTTTTTTTTTTTTTTTTTTTTTTTTTCATATTTCATATTCAGGCAGGCCTAACACACGCAGCAGGCCAGTGTAGCAGCAGCAGCAAAGCGCCCTTTCGCCGGGGCGGAACGGCAGATGCGTTTTGGGAGGAGTTCCCTGTTTTTGTTTTGCGTGCGTGGCCTCGCTGCCGCTTGGCAGAGGGGAGGGCCTTTGGGCCTTTGGGCCGGCCGGAAGGGCTCGGCCACCAGCAAAGGCACGCTCCGGCTTCTCTACAGCTCGAATGAACCTTTCGCCTTTTACTAAAGATTTCCGTGGAGAGGAGCATTTACGAGTTCGATCCAATTTTTGGACAGCCCTTCCCCTCAGGGAGGGGCTCCACCTGGAGTTTAAAAGCAGAACGAGCACAGAAAGGGCGGTCGCCCCCGTTGGAGCCCGGCACCTTTCCTTCCTTCCTTCCTTCCTTCCTTCCTTCCTTTCCTTCCTCCCCCCCCTCCGCCCGCCCGAGAAGCAAGTACCACGACTGCTGCGGCGGGCGGCCGCGCCCGGGGCGTTTGGCCAAAACCATTGTGGGCATCGCTTCTCGGCCTCTTGGCTAAGATCAAGTGTAGTATCTGTTCTTATCAGTTTAATATCTGATACGTCCCCCATAGGGGGACCGTCTATATTAAATGGATTTTTGGAAGCGGGAGATGGAAGCGGGGCTTGCTCCGTCCACTCCACGCATCGACCCGGTATTGCAGTACCTCCGGGAACGGTGCCCATTTCTCAGAAATGTCAAAAGAGAGAGAGATGCAGAGAGTTTTGGAGAGAGGACTGAGAGAGAGAGAGAGAGAGGAGAGAGAGAGAGAGAGAGAGAGAGAGAGAGAGAGAGAAGAGAGAGCCCCACCCTCCCTCCCTCCCTCCCTCCCCACCTCCCCTTTTGGGACGCGCCGTTTTCCCGCTCTTTTCGTTCTTTTTTTTTTTTTTTTTTTTTTTTTTTTTTTTTTGTTTTCATATTTCATATTCAGGTGGATTAACACACGCAGCAGGCCAGTGTAGCAGCAGCAGCAGCAAAGCGCCCTTTCGCCGGGGCGGAACGGCAGATGCGTTTTGGGAGGAGTTCCCTGTTTTTGTTTTGCGTGCGTGGCCTCGCTGCCGCTTGGCAGAGGGGAGGGCCTTTGGGCCTTTGGGCCGGCCGGAAGGGCTCGGCCACCAGCAAAGGCACGCTCCGGCTTCTCTACAGCTCGAATGAACCTTTCGCCTTTTACTAAAGATTTCCGTGGAGAGGAGCATTTACGAGTTCGATCCAATTTTTGGACAGCCCTTCCCCTCAGGGAGGGGCTCCACCTGGAGTTTAAAAGCAGAACGAGCACAGAAAGGGCGGTCGCCCCCGTTGGAGCCCGGCACCTTTCCTTCCTTCCTTCCTTCCTTCCTTCCTGTGATCCCTCCGCCCGCCCGCCCGCCCGAGAAGCATTTACCACGACTGCTGCGGCGGGCGGCCGCGCCCGGGGCGTTTGGCCAAAACCATTGTGGGCATCGCTTCTCGGCCTCTTGGCTAAGATCAAGTGTAGTATCTGTTCTTATCAGTTTAATATCTGATACGTCCCCCATAGGGGGACCGTCTATATTAAATGGATTTTTGGAAGCGGGAGATGGAAGCGGGGCTTGCTCCGTCCACTCCACGCATCGACCCGGTATTGCAGTACCTCCGGGAACGGTGCCCATTTCTCAGAAAGGTCAAAAGAGAGAGAGAGAGAGCGAGAGAGAGAGAGAGAGAGAGAGAGGGAGAGAGAGAGAGAGAGAGAGAGAGAGAGAGAGAGAGAGAGAGAGAGAGAGAGAGAGAGAGAGAGAGAGAGAGAGAGCCCCTCCCCCACTCCCTCCCTCCCTCCCTCCCCACCTCCCCTTTCCTGGGACGCGCCGTTTTCCCGCTCTTTTCGTTCTTTTTTTTTTTTTTTTTTTTTTTTTTTTTTTTTTTTTTTTTTCATATTTCATATTCAGGCAGGCCTAACACACGCAGCAGGCCAGTGTAGCAGCAGCAGCAAAGCGCCCTTTCGCCGGGGCGGAACGGCAGATGCGTTTTGGGAGGAGTTCCCTGTTTTTGTTTTGCGTGCGTGGCCTCGCTGCCGCTTGGCAGAGGGGAGGGCCTTTGGGCCTTTGGGCCGGCCGGAAGGGCTCGGCCACCAGCAAAGGCACGCTCCGGCTTCTCTACAGCTCGAATGAACCTTTCGCCTTTTACTAAAGATTTCCGTGGAGAGGAGCATTTACGAGTTCGATCCAATTTTTGGACAGCCCTTCCCCTCAGGGAGGGGCTCCACCTGGAGTTTAAAAGCAGAACGAGCACAGAAAGGGCGGTCGCCCCCGTTGGAGCCCGGCACCTTTCCTTCCTTCCTTCCTTCCTTCCCCTCCCTCCCTCCTCCCTCCGCCCGCCCGAGAAGCAAGTACCACGACTGCTGCGGCGGGCGGCCGCGCCCGGGGCGTTTGGCCAAAACCATTGTGGGCATCGCTTCTCGGCCTCTTGGCTCGGATTAAGTATGTGGCATGACCGCAGCTTTTTCTAAATAGAGAGAAAAGAGAAGGTGATGGCGACCGGAGACTACATGTCGGCCCCCTCGGCGCGACTTCTGAATACAATACGTTTCATTGGAAGAGAAAAGGATGGAGTTCAGTTCACCATGACAAGAAGGAGCTTTGCCAAGGACATCATTTTTGAATTCCTGGGAGTTACAGCGGCGCAGATCTATTGCTACCGGGACTTTCCACTAAGGAGTACCTATGAAGTGACTTTCGCGGGGGACTACTTATGCGAGGAAGCATGGACCAAGTGCCTGGAATCAAAGGACATCTCTCCGATTTCAAACTTCAGAGTGGAGCCACTGTTTGCAAGCCGGGTGAGAACCGTGACAGTGTGCATGCAGAACCCTTATACTAAAGAGCAGGACATTCGGCGATTTCTGACTAAATACTGCGATGTTTTAGGTGCTGGAGTAAGAGAGATGGACTATGATGGTATGTGGAACGGGAATAGAAAATACACTGTCCGTTTTAAGAGGAAAATAGGAGGGTTTGAATGTCCCCCAGCATCCTTTTATATCGGTGGTGTTAAGGGATATCTGTATTATTATGGACAACCCAAAACCTGTCGAAAATGCGGAGAGCAGGGACATATTGCAGTAATGTGCCCTAATATCTTCTGCAGAAATTGTCTAGAGACGGGACATGAGGCAAAGGAATGTAAAAAACCCAGATCCTGCAACCTGTGTGATTCCACTGAGCACATGTTCAAGGACTGCCCTTACCGACACAAGACTTACGCTGAGTCATTTCGTGACGTTGAGGAGGTTCTAGAAGAAATTGCACCTACCTGTGCTGATGGGGGCGCTGTTTCTGAAGGCGCTGTGCAGGAGAATCTTCCAGTGACTACAACGGCGGCTGCGATGGAGGAGCCTCTGGCTGTTGGGTTGGAGCCTCCCGCTGTTGAGGACCCTGTGGCAGGAGTGTCTGGAAAAGAAAAAAGGGAAAAAAAGAAGTCAGTTACTAGTGTTGAGAACTTACCTGAAGCTATGGCGACCGACGAATCATCTCAAGGTACGGTGATTTCAGATACACCTGTTGGGGGCACAAAACAATGGGGAGACACAGAAGAAAGTGACGAGATGGGTTGGGAATTGGTGGGAGGAAAAAGAACGACAAAGAGGAAATTAAACCAGGAGGGTTTGGAAGGTGACAACAAAGTCTGCGTAATTGAGACATCCAACAGCTACGAGTGTTTGGAAAATGAGGAGGTGGGAGAGGAAGAAGTCTCAAGTGTCGAGCCGTCTTCCATAGAGAGCTCCCCGTTGGTGCCATCAGAAGTGGATAGTGAGGAGAACAGCGTGGATTCCCAGCTCAATTACTTGAGTGACTCAATGGTGGACAACATGAAGAAAACGACAATGTTCCAGAAGGGTGGTAAAGAAGATGGAACATAAAAAAAAAATGTATTTCAACGTGTTTTCAGTCAACACTAGGGGCATGAGAGATGTTGGTAAGAGGGCTTCCTTGTTCTTTTCTCTCAGGTCTTTGGACTTTCAAGTCTGTTTTTTGCAGGAATGCCACCTGAAGAATTCAGAGGACATTGAACGCTTTAGTAAGGACTGGAAGGATGGTGCTTCAGTATGGAGCATTGGTAATGTACATTCAGATGGGGTGGGAATATTATTTAAAAATACCAGGTTTGTCATTGAGGAAACAAGAGTGATCATACCAGGCAGATTAATGTATACAGATGGCAGGCTCAATGATAGAAAGCTTAGCCTGGTGAATATGTACGCACCTACATTAAAAGGGACAAGGCTGGACACATTTAAGCACTTACCTAATATTCTATGTACCAATCGCACAGTTGTAATGGGTGGGGATTTTAACACATGTTTTGAGGGTGACTATGACTTTTCTGCACAGTATTTAATAAAGGTATTGGGGGATTATGATTTGGTGGATGTGTATAGGAGACACAATAAAAAAGGTGTAGGGCATACATGGAGAAACTCAAGAGGAGCGAGTAAAAGGTTAGATTACTTCTTTATATCTAAAAATATTAAGATCTTGGATTTCTTCATGTATCCCAACTGGTTTTCAGACCATGATACAATTGGGGCTTCTATTGAAATTAAGGGGGAGGACATAGGTAGGGGGTATTGGAAATTGAATATGAAAGGGTTAGAGTGTGATGAATTCAGGCACGAATTTAAGATCTTTTATAATACATGGAAAGATATGAAGTGGGCTTTCGGAACCATTGTTGATTGGTGGGAGATGGTAAAAGTTAAAATAAGATAGTTTTGCCAAATATACAGTAAAAGGAAAAAGAAAGAGGAGAGACATTTTGAGAGAAAATTACAAAAAGAATTAGAGATCATGCATTCTAAAATAAACGAGGGGAAAGAGGTTAGTTTAGAAGCATATAACAACATTAAAAAGGAAATACAAAATAACATCGAAAAAAAGGTTAAGGAATTTACATTTTTGGCTAAAGTAACAGAAAAAGAACAAGACGAAAAATGCTCTAAATTTTTTTTTCAAAGTATTAAAGGAAAACAAAGGAAATGTGTAATTTCTGAATTAGAAACAGGGACAGGGAAAATCAATAAAAGAGAGGACATCTTAAAGCATGCTCAGGAGTTTTATCAGGAACTTTTTAACAAAAGGGAAATAGATCACACAAAAGCAGAGGAATTGTTGAACAATATAGACCAGAAGTTAAATAACGATGAGAAAACACTTCTGGAGCAAGAGATAACCAAATGTGAGATAGAGACGGCATTGAAGTCTTTGAAAGCTGATAAAACTCCTGGGTGTGACGGGTTACCAAAGGAATTTTATGTTTGTTTTTGGGATATTTTAGGAGACGATTTAACTGAGGTGTACAGAGAGATTTTGGTGGATGGAGAGATGCCAGAAACCATGAAGACAGGGATAATAAGTCTGATATATAAAAAGGGAGATAAGAACCTGCTAAAAAACTGGAGGCCTATTACCCTGTTAAATGTAGATTATAAAATCTTGGGTAAAGTAATGACCAATAGACTAAAAGCAGTGATGCCCAGTCTAGTTAATGAGGACCAGACTTGTGGGGTTAAGAATAGGTCCACAACTTACAATTTACAATTAACTAGGGATGTCATCAGCTGGGTAAAAGAAAGAGACTTACCTCTGTGTCTGTTGAGTGTTGACCAGGAGAAGGCTTTTGATAGGGTCAGCCACGAATTTCTGTTTTCCGTTCTAGAAAGAATGAATTGTGGAACCTTTGTAAAGTGGATTAGAACGATGTACAACAAAGCAACTAGCAAGGTGCAAATTAATGGGTTTCTCAGTGAACAGGTAAGGCAGGAAGGGGGGGTGAGGCAAGGGTGTCCGATGTCACCATTATTGTATGTGTTGTGTATTGAGCCTTTGGCAAACTTAATAAGAAAAGATAAAGATATAGATGGGGTTCATATCCCAGGGAGTAAGGGGAAAAGGGTCAAGATTGCACAATACGCAGACGACACAACTTTGTTTTTATGTTCAGATTGGGCCATAGATAGAGCAATCTTGTTATTAAAAACATACGGAGAAGCTGTTGGGTCAAAAGTAAATTTGGAGAAATCGTGCATGATGTTCTGTGGTAAGTGGGAAGGGAGGACGGACAGCAGGGGAGGTATAACTGTGTGCAGGGAAGGGTTAAAAATCTTGGGGGTGCACTTTTTTCAGAAGGATGGGATAAAGAAAAATTGGGAAGAGAAAATTGAGAAAGTTAAAGTAAAATTAAATATGTGGAAATGTAGAAGACTGACCATCAGTGGGAGAATTCTAGTAATAAAAACAGACATAGTACCAGCACTAGTTTATTTGGCACGGGTGTTTCCTATTAACGCAAAAAATAAAATAATACTAACTAGGTTAATGTTTTCTTTTGTATGGGGCAATAAATACGAAAGTGTGAATAGGGAATTGATGTATGGGAAGGTGGCAAAGGGAGGAAGAGACATTCCGTGTTTATCTGTAAAATTGGATTGTTTTTTTTTAAATCAAATATGCAAAACACTGCTGAAGGGAACAGAGCACAAGTCTTTTTATTTTACTCGGTTATGGTTTGGAGCAGTTTTAAGAGGGATAATACCCTGGGACAACACGGTCCCAAACGCTGAGACAAGGCCAGAACACTACATGTACGCATCAGTCTTTTTAAAAATGCAAATAAAAGAAATAGAAAGGGATGTTTTGTTAAACCATAAAAAAATGTATGAAAAGATAAGAGAGAGATGGGAAGGAAGATATGAACACAATCTTAAATTAGTAAATTGGGAAGGCATACAGCCAAAATGGTTAGGAAATGAGTGCAAAGATTTGGGGTGGCTGTGTGCTCTAGATAGATTGCCAGTAAAGGAAAGACTGTATAGGCATCAATGTGCGGTAAACGCAGAGTGTCCAAGGTGCAAAAAGGAGGAAACAGTCTTACATGTGTTCTGGGACTGCACTTTTGCAAAGGTATTTTGGGGAAAATGTAGCAATCTTATTAGTTTGTTTTGTGATATAATTTTGAATGGGAAGGTTATCTTGTATGGGGAGGAGGTGATAAAGCTGCCAAAAGAGAAATTTAGAGCAGTATGGCTTATTATTAGTTTGGGGAAGGTGGTATTATGGGAGAAAAGAAATTTGTGTATTAAAAAGAAAAAAGATAAAACAGAACCGACAGAAGCCTATTTTTTGTTTCTTTGGAAGATAAAAGATGTAATTAAAATGGACAAACACATGTATGGGGATGATTTTTGTGAAAATATTTGGGGAAGGGTAAGGTCTGTTTTGAATTGTTAATTACGTGATTGTGTTTATTGTTTGAGTATTTATTGTTTGAGTATTTTCTAATAAAAAAAAAAAAAAAAAAAAAAAAAAAAAAAAAAAAAAAAAATCTGTTCTTATCAGTTTAATATCTGATACGTCCCCCATAGGGGGACCGTCTATATTAAATGGATTTTTGGAAGCGGGAGATGGAAGCGGGGCCTGCTCCGTCCACTCCACGCATCGACCAGGTATTGCAGTACCTCCGGGAACGGTGCCCACTTGAGCATTTCTCAGAAGGTCAAAGTAGAGAGAGAGAGAGCGAGGACACCTCGCTCTCTCTCCTGGGCTTTCGTCCAAGCCCGGTGAGAGAGCGAGAAGAGAGAGAGAGAGAGAGAGAGAGAGAGATAGGAGAGAGAGAGCGGCTACTCGCGCTAAAGGCACTTAGCTCGCTCGGTTTGGGAGGGCGTGAGGGACCCTGTGAGGGTCGAGGGAAAGATCCCTGCGGGCTGTCAAAAGGGGCTTTTCGTGTTTTTTTTTTTTTTTTTTTTTTTTTTTTTTTTTTTTTTTTTTTTCATATTTCATATTCGATCCGTCCCGTAGTTTTTGTGCGTGTGCCTCAAAAACGTAGCAGCAGCAGCAGCAGCAAAGCGCCCTTTCGCCGGGGCGGAACGGCAGATGCGTTTTGGGAAGAGTTCCCTTTTTTTGTTTTGCGTGCGTGGCTTCGCTGCCGCTTGGCAGAGGGGAGGGACTTTGGGCCTTTGGGCCTTTGGGCCGGCCGGAAGGGCTCGGCCACCAGCAAAGGCGCGCTCCGGCTTCTCTACAGCTCGAATGAACCTTTCGCCTTTTACTAAAGATTTCCGTGGAGAGGAGCATTTACGAGTTCGATCCAATTTTTGGACAGCCCTTCCCCTCAGGGAGGGGCTCCACCTGGAGTTTAAAAGCAGAACGAGCACAGAAAGGGCGGTCGCCCCCGTTGGAGCCCGGCACCTTTCCTTCCTGCCTTCCTTCCTT
>NW_024474485.1:37602-42602 GCF_017654505.1 Polyodon spathula
TCATATTCAGGCAGGCCTAACACACGCAGCAGGCCAGTGTAGCAGCAGCAGCAAAGCGCCCTTTCGCCGGGGCGGAACGGCAGATGCGTTTTGGGAGGAGTTCCCTGTTTTTGTTTTGCGTGCGTGGCCTCGCTGCCGCTTGGCAGAGGGGAGGGCCTTTGGGCCTTTGGGCCGGCCGGAAGGGCTCGGCCACCAGCAAAGGCACGCTCCGGCTTCTCTACAGCTCGAATGAACCTTTCGCCTTTTACTAAAGATTTCCGTGGAGAGGAGCATTTACGAGTTCGATCCAATTTTTGGACAGCCCTTCCCCTCAGGGAGGGGCTCCACCTGGAGTTTAAAAGCAGAACGAGCACAGAAAGGGCGGTCGCCCCCGTTGGAGCCCGGCACCTTTCCTTCCTTCCTTCCTTCCTTCCTTCCTCCCTCCGCCCGCCCGAGAAGCAAGTACCACGACTGCTGCGGCGGGCGGCCGCGCCCGGGGCGTTTGGCCAAAACCATTGTGGGCATCGCTTCTCGGCCTCTTGGCTCTGCTCAAGTGTATGTGGCATGACCGCAGCATCCTGAGGATCCAGTGAGGAAGAGAAGGCGCTGGGAGCGGAATACGATGGCGACTGGAAGGAGGATGCAGAACCTGATCCGTTTCCGTTGGAGTGAGGTTTTGGAGAAAGAACTGAAAAGCGTCGAGGTTGCAGAACTGAAGGATACACCGGGCGGACGAGAATTCTTTGTGAAGGAGGTGCTCTTAAAAGGACTGAAACTGGAGGTGAAGTCTATTTTCTGTTTTCAGAACTATGAAAAGTTTTTTGATTTGGCCTTGTGCAGTGAAGAGTTGGCTCAAAGTGTTTGGGATACTTATCAGAAGAAGAAAAATGAAAGGCCTTTTTCGATGTATATTGCAGATCCGTTATTTGCAAGGGAAGTTCGGCCTTTGTTTGTTTTCATGTATAACCCATATGTTGGGCAGGAGGAAGTCGCACAGTATGTTGGCCGTTTTTGCGACATTATTTCGGGACCTTTTAAAGTACTTGACCCTGTTGGTATTTGGACCGGGAAGTGGAAGTTTATTGTGAGGCTGAAGATCTGCAGTTCAAAGGAGGGGGGTATAGTACACCCTCCGGGACATGTACAGATTGGGGGAAACAGGGGTTTTTTAAGTTACCCTGGGCAGCCGCGAAAGTGTTTTAAGTGTGACACTGAAGGGCATGAGGCGAGCGAGTGCAAAGTAATGTTCTGCCAGAAATGCAGGCGAAAAGGGCATGAAGCGATGGACTGTAAAACTCCCAAAAGTTGCAGTATGTGTGGAGCACTGGATCACCTGTATAGAGAGTGTGGAAAGCGTGGTATGGGTGGTGAGAGAGCAAGTGAGGGTGGTGATGGTGCAAAGAATGATGGGAGTGGAGAAGAAAAGAGTGGAGGTGGGAGTGGTATGGATGGTGAGCGAGCAAAGGAGGGTGGTGATGGTGCAAAGAAAGATGGGAGTGGAAAGGGAATGAGTGGAGGGAGTAAAGGGGGTGGTGATGTAAGTAAGGAAGGTGGTGTGGAGAGTGGTGGAGGGAGTATGAGTGGTAAGGAAGTGAAAGAGGGTGGAGGTGTGGGTATGTAGGTGGTGGTGGTGAAGGTGATGGTGGGGCGGACAAGGTGCAAGAGAGTGAGGCGATGGAGGAAACGGAGAGAGAAATAAAGAAAAAGCGGAAGGACAGAGAACCTGGAGCCGGGAGCAGGAGAGAGGAGAGTGCCAACGAGGGTGCAGCTGGTCCCAGCTGGTATGAAAGCGTGGAGAAAGAGGAGATGAGGAAAAGAAGAGGAGACCCATTAAGAGGACTGGAACCGAGGGATTTTGAGGGAAAAATAATGGAAGAAAAGGAGGATAATTTAATGCGGAGTCTTTGTAGGAGGGAGTTTTTTGAGTTAATGGATTGGAAGGAGAGATTGTTGAAGGGGGTGATAACAGAGGCAGAGGTAAAAAAATACAGAACAGAAAGGAATAGAGTTTTGTTATGTGCAAGATGGAAAGATGAAGAGAAAAGAAAGGGGATTATTAAGAAGTAAAGAGGTTTAAAAGAAAGTTTTTTGTTCTGTGTTGAATATGATTTTTGAGTTGAAAAAGAAATGTTGGAACTGAAGAGTGGGAGTGGGAATAAAAGATTTGTTTTTGTGTTTTGTTTTTGAAATATTTGTTGTTGCATATGTTTAAAACTTTGGAAAATTGATATGTTTCAAAAATTGATCATGTTTTAATTTGGTGCAAATTGTATCCAAAAAAATTCTCTGTTTCTTTCTAAGAATTTAATGTATTGTGTGTTTTTCTTTGGTTATTTTGATTCTGCTAAAGTTTATGTGTCAACAAAACCATGAAATGTCTTTGTTTTTGGTTCATTGGTTGCACAATTTTTGAATGTTTTTGTTGTGTTTACAAAAACATAAAAACCTTTTTTAACTTTGGATGATTTTTGTAACTAGATTAGCTATGGTTTTGATTTAAATGTTATGTTTTTTTCTAATGTTTTCTTTGAAATAGAATTCATTTTGTCATTTTTTCAAATAAAAAAAAAAATTAAAATTAAAAAATCAAATCTGTTCTTATCAGTTTAATATCTGATACGTCCCCCATAGGGGGACCGTCTATATTAAATGGATTTTTGGAAGCGGGAGATGGAAGCGGGGCTTGCTCCGTCCACTCCACGCATCGACCCGGTATTGCAGTACCTCCGGGAACGGTGCACAGTTCTCAGAAAGGACAAAAGAGAGAGCGAGAGAGAGATCGGATTTTTTATTATAGACAGACCCCGGGAGACAGGCCTAAGCATGACCCTTGCGAGGACGAGAGCGAGACGAGAGAGAGAGATGTGAGAGGGGGGGGGATTGACACGCGGGCGGTAGGAGAGAAGGGGTCTTTGAGAGTTGGGACGAGCTCGCTAGAGAGAGACCCCCCCCCCCTCGAGGGGGAGAAGAGAGAGATCCCGAGCAGAGCCCCACCCGAACCTCCCTCCCTCCTCCCAGGGTGGAGGGGGAATAAAAGGGGGGGACCCCTCCCTGGCGCGGCAAAAGGGGGGGCGAGGTTTTTTTTTTGTTGCTTTTTTTTTTTTTTTTTTTTTTTTTTTTCTTTTTTTTTTTTTTTTTTTTTTTTTTTTTTTTTTTTTTTTTATGGGCAGCAGGCCAGCCTAACACACGCAGCAGGCCAGTGTAGCAGCAGCAGCAGCAAAGCGCCCTTTCGCCGGGGCGGAACGGCAGATGCGTTTTGGGAGGAGTTCCATGTTTTTGTTTTGCGTGCGTGGCCTCGCTGCCGCTTGGCAGAGGGGAGGGCCTTGGGCCTTTGGGCCTTTGGGCCGGCCGCAAGGGCTCGGCCACCAGCAAAGGCACGCTCCGGCTTCTCTACAGCTCGAATGAATCTTTCGCCTTTTACTAAAGATTTCCGTGGAGAGGAGCATTTACGAGTTCGATCCAATTTTTGGACAGCCCTTCCCCTCACGGAGGGGCTCCACCTGGAGTTTAAAATCAGAACGAGCACAGAAAGGGCGGTCGCCCCCGTTGGAGCCCGGCACCTTTCCTTCCTTCCTTCCCTTCCTTCCCTTCCTTCCTTCCTTCGTTCCTTCCTTCCTTCCTCCCTCCGCCCGCCCGAGAAGCAAGTACCACGACTGCTGCGGCGGGCGGCCGCGCCCGGGGCGTTTGGCCAAAACCATTGTGGGCATCGCTTCTCGGCCTCTTGGCTCAGATCAAGTGTAGTATCTGTTCTTATCAGTTTAATATCTGATACGTCCCCCATAGGGGGACCGTCTATATTAAATTTTTCGATTTTTGGAACAATACGGGAGATGGAAGCGGGGCTTGCTCCGTCCACTCCACGCATCGACCCGGTATTGCAGTACCTCCGGGAACGGTGCCCAGTTCTCAGAAAGGTATCTATTGCTAGCGAAAGGTTCAAAGAAGCGAGAGAGCGAGAGAGAGAGAGAGAGAGATGACGCTCCTTTCCTGGGAGACGTCCTTTTTTTTTTTTCAATCTTTTTGTTTTTTTTTTTTTTCTTTTTTGTTTGCAAGCCGGGTGAGAACCGTTTTTTTGTGCATGCATTTTTTTTATACTAAAGAGAGAGACAATTTTTCGATTTCTGACTAAATACTGCGGAGAGAGAGAGAGAGAGAGAGAGAAGAGGAGCCCCCACCCTCCTGTGGAACGGGAATAGAAAATCCCTCCCCTCCTCCCCTTTCCTGGGACGCGCCGTTTTCCCGCTCTTTTCGTTCTTTTTTTTTTTTTTTTTTTTTTTTTTTTTTTTTTTTTTTCATATTTCATATTCAGGCAGGCCTAACACACGCAGCAGGCCAGTGTAGCAGCAGCAGCAGCAGCAAAGCGCCCTTTCGCCGGGGCGGAACGGCAGATGCGTTTTGGGAGGAGTTCCCTGTTTTTGTTTTGCGTGCGTGGCCTCGCTGCCGCTTGGCAGAGGGGAGGGCCTTTGGGCCGGCCGGAAGGGGCTCGGCCACCAGCAAAGGCACGCTCCGGCTTCTCTACAGCTCGAATGAACCTTTCGCCTTTTACTAAAGATTTCCGTGGAGAGGAGCATTTACGAGTTCGATCCAATTTTTGGACAGCCCTTCCCCTCAGGGAGGGGCTCCACCTGGAGTTTAAAAGCAGAACGAGCACAGAAAGGGCGGTCGCCCCCGTTGGAGCCCGGCACCTTTCCTTCCTTCCTTCCTTCCTTCCTTCCCTCCTTCCTTCCTTCCTCCCTCCGAGAAGCAAGTACCACGACTGCTGCGGCGGGCGGCCGCGCCCGGGGCGTTTGGCCAAAACCATTGTGGGCATCGCTTCTCGGCCTCTTGGCTCAGATCAAGTGTATGTGTTATTATGACCGCAGCATAGGGGTGTTGAATATTAAATGGTGAGCGGGAGAGAAGGCGCTGGGAGCATCGACCCGGTATTGCAGTGGCAACGGGAAGGAGAATGCAGAACCTGATCCGGTTTCGATGGAGTGAGGAGTTGGAGAAACAGCTGAGAGACCGTGGATGTTGGAGAA
>NW_024474485.1:47602-120102 GCF_017654505.1 Polyodon spathula
AGGAGGCCAGAGAGAATTCGGAAGGAATGGAATGGATGGAAGCAAGGAACAAGAGAAAAGCTTCAGGTGAGAAAAAAGAGGAAGAGCCGGAGGAGAAGAAAGGGCTAAAAGGGGTGGTCACAGCTGTAACCACTTATAATAGATTCGATCCATTGGTAAGCAGTATGAAGGAGCTGGAAGAAGGAGAAGACTACTCTGTGTGCGAAGCCAACACATCTGGGCAGAAAGGATATTTGAGTCCTGGAGGGGTTGAGACATTTGCTCACACAACAGGAATGTTGTTGAGAGCAGAGGGAAGCAAGAAACAACGTGAAGAGACAGGTGAGTGAGAGAATCGCTTCTTTAAAACTACCTAATGGCATTTAAAGTACTGACAATTAATGCAAGAGGCTTGAGGGACATTGGGAAAAGAAAAACCTTTTTGTTTTCATTGGCGACTGTGAACTTTGATGTAGCATTCCTCCAAGAATGCCATTTAAAAGATAATGGAGATATAAAGACGTTTTCAAAAGAATGGAAAGAAGGACCTTCATGTTGGAGCATTGGGCATGTGCACGCTGATGGGGTGGGGATACTATTTAAGGGAAGGGGTTTTGTTATTGAGAGCTCATGTTCTGTTAATCCTGGAAGAGTGTTGTGTGTGGATGTAAATTGGAACGGGGTGAGGTTTCGTTGTATAAATGTGTATGCACCTAGTAAGAGGGGGGCTAGATTGGAGTTTTTTAAGTGTTTGCCTTCACTTTTAAATACTAGTAGGGTGGTGGTGATGGGTGGAGACTTTAATGTGTCTTTAGATAAATTGGAGAGTGAGGAACAAGGTGCTAGGGATTTTTCGGCCACGTGGATTAAAAAAATGTGTACTGATTTTTCTTTTTATGACTCTTATAGAGAAATGAATAAACAGGATGGGGGGTTTACATGGAGGAACTCTAGAGGGGATCAATCAAGGATTGATTATTTTTTTCTACCAGTGGGGGTTACAATCCAAGATTTTAAAATTTTTCCATGTTGGGGCTCGGATCACGAAATGCTGGTAGTCAGTATAAAGGTGGAGGTTCCAGAGAGAGGGACGGGGTTTTGGAAACTTAATGTAAGAGTTCTGGAGGATGAGGAATTTCAGGCTAGGTTCCAGGAAATGTATAAAGGGTGGCAGAATTTAAAAAGGGGGTACAACTCTATGGTAGGGTGGTGGGAAGATGTAAAAAAGAAAGTTAATACATTTTGTCAGAAATATTGCAGGTGGCAGAGGAGGAGGGAGAGAGATAAAATAAATGGTTACAATTATAAATTACAAGGATTGTTCTCTAAAATGAATAATGGAGAAGAGATAGACTGGGGAGAGGTTAAGAGGTTAAAAGGAGCAATGGGGGATTATTTTGAGCAGAAAGCCCAGGAGTTTGCTTTCTTGGCTAAAATAAATGAGAAAGAAAGTGATGAAAAGGTAACCAAATTTTTTTTTCAATCAGTAAAGCAAAAACAAACTAAAAGTGTAGTAATTGGGCTTAAAACAGAAAAAGGGGAGGTTGGTGGGAAGGAGGAAATGTTAAGGCATGCCAGGCGGTTTTATCAGGATCTCTTTGCTGAAAGGGAAGTGTCTCAACAGGAGGTAGATGTGTTGTTGAAGAGTATTGAGAATAAATTAACTAGTGAAGAGCAGGATCAATTGGAGGAGGAGGTAACGGAGGCTGAGGCAAAGGCAGCACTAGATTCAATGAAAGGAAATAAAACGCCAGGGTGTGATGGGTTGCCCAAAGAATTCTTTGTGTGTTTTTGGGATTTGCTAAAGAAGGATTTGGTGGAGGTATATAGGGAGATTTTTGAAGAGGGAATAATGCCTGAGTCAATGAGGAAAGGGGTAATAAGCCTTATATTCAAGAAAGGGGATAGAACTGAGCTAGAGAACTGGAGGCCAATAACATTGCTCTCAGTGGATTATAAAATATTAAGTAAAATATTAACAAATAGGCTAAAAAGAGTAATGCCATCAATAGTGAATATAGACCAGACATGTGGAGTGAAGGGGAGGTCTAGTTGTCTAAATCTAATTTTAATAAGGGACATTTTGACTTGGGTTAAAGAACGAGACTTACCTCTATGCCTATTAAATTTAGATCAGGAGAAAGCATTTGATAGGGTGAATCACGCATTTTTGTTAAATTTGTTGAAGAAATTTAATTTTGGGCCAGTTTTTATAAAGTGGATCCAGATATTGTATAAAGAGGTGTTTAGTTTGGTAAATATAAATGGGTTTTTTTCTGAACCAGTTAGACAGTTTGGAGGGGTGAGGCAGGGTTGCCCTCTGTCTCCTTTGCTTTATGTAATTTTTATCGAACCTTTAGCGGAATTAATCAGAAAGGATAAAGACATTAAAGGGGTCCATATACCAGGAGGGGCGGGGGATACAGTTAAAATCACTCAATATGCAGATGACATGACATTATTTGTGTCAACAGATAAAGGTTTGGACAGGATAGTAGAGCTGTTGCAGGGGTTCAGTCGTGCAACAGGATCAAAGATTAACATGGGGAAGTCATCGATAATGTATTGTGGAAGGTGGGCTGACAGGAATGATGTAAGACATGGCTTTACCTGGTGCAAAGATGGGATGAAAATTTTAGGTCTTAAGTTTTACAAAGAAGAATGTGCTAAAAGAAACTGGGTGGAGAAAATTGAGAGGGTTAAAACACAATTGGATATATGGAGGGTTAGGAGATTAACTATAACAGGGAAGGTGGTTGTTATCAAAGCAGATCTACTGCCAGGTTTGAATTATATGGCTTATATCTTTCCTATGCCGACAAAATGTAAATTATTACTGACAAAGGTGGTGTTTTCTTTTATATGGGGGGGTCGGTATGAATCGGTTAAAAGAGAACAGATGTATATGCCAGTACCACAAGGGGGCAGAGATGTTCCATGTATCCCATTAAAGTTAGAGGTTTTGTATGTCCACAATACTTGTAAAATGATTATTGAAGAGAAAGATCACAAAGCTTGTTTTTTTATAAAGTTTTGGTTTTCCTTTGTGTTAAGATCCATAGTAAATATTAGGAATGTCGTACCCAGGGCAGATAAGAGGCCGTGGCATTATGAAAGAGCTGCTCTGTTTTTAAAAACACATCCAGAAATTCTGAAAAAGGAAGTGGTGTTAAATCATAAAGGGATGTACACATGTCTTAGGGATAAAATGATAAACAAAAGGGCAGAGGTACAGGTAAATAGTGAAATCAATTGGAAACAGCTACAACCAAAGTATTTGGATAACTCAACAAAGGATTTAAATTGGTTGGCGGCATTGAATAGATTACCTGTAAAAGATACATTATACAGACATGGGTGTGCGAGGGATTCATTGTGTCCAAGGAAATGTGGGGTAGGAGAAACGGTGAGGCACGCGTTATGGAGCTGCCAGGTTGTGACTAAGTTCTGGAGGCGGGTGAGGATGAGGATTATGAAAGGAGTCATTGAGGATAATGTCTTGTCATCTGATTGCATTCTGTATGGTGGAGGTTTGAATAAATTGAAACAGAGAGAATATGAGGTGGTGTGGACCATAGTTAGTATGGGAAAAGAATATGTATGGAATACAAGATGCAAACAAATCAGGAAGATCAAGGATGTTTTGACAGCTAAAGAGATGTATTATGCATTTGTGGCACAAATTAAAGGTATGCTTAGAATGTATGGGTTTGTGCATGGGGAAAAGAAATGTAAAGAAACATGGGGATCAGTGATGAAAAATGTCATGTAAACCACTGAATAAAATTTAATATCAAAAATCAAAATCTGTTCTTATCAGTTTAATATCTGATACGTCCCCCATAGGGGGACCGTCTATATTAAATGGATTTTTGGAAGCGGGAGATGGAAGCGGGGCTTGCTCCGTCCACTCCACGCATCGACCCGGTATTGCAGTACCTCCGGGAACGGTGCCCATTTCTCAGAAAGGTCAAAAGAGAGAGAGAGAGAGAGAGAGAGAGAGAGAGAGAGAGAGAGAGAGGAGAGAGAGAGAGAGAGAGAGAGAGAGAGAGGAGGAGAGGAGGAGAGAGAGGCGAGAGAGAGAGAGAGGAGAGAGGCGAGGAGAGAGAGAGGAGAGAGAGAGAGCGAGAGGCCCCACCATTCACCCCCCTCCCCACCTCCCCTTTCCTGGGACGCGCGTTTTCCCGCTCTTTTTTTCGTTTTTTTTTTTTTTTTTTTTTTTTTTTTTTTTCATATTTCATATTCAGGCAGGCCTAACGCAGCAGGCCAGTGTAGCAGGCCAGTGTAGCAGCAGCAGCAAAGCGCCCTTTCGCCGGGGCGGAACGGCAGATGCGTTTTGGGAGGAGTTCCCTGTTTTTGTTTTGCGTGCGTGGCCTCGCTGCCGCTTGGCAGAGGGGAGGGCCTTTGGGCCTTTGGGCCGGCCGGAAGGGCTCGGCCACCAGCAAAGGCACGCTCCGGCTTCTCTACAGCTCGAATGAACCTTTCGCCTTTTACTAAAGATTTCCGTGGAGAGGAGCATTTACGAGTTCGATCCAATTTTTGGACAGCCCTTCCCCTCAGGGAGGGGCTCCACCTGGAGTTTAAAAGCAGAACGAGCACAGAAAGGGCGGTCGCCCCCGTTGGAGCCCGGCACCTTTCCTTCCTTCCTTCCTTCCTTCCTTCCTTCCTCCCTCCCTCCGCCCGCCCGCCCGAGAAGCAAGTACCACGACTGCTGCGGCGGGCGGCCGCGCCCGGGGCGTTTGGCCAAAACCATTGTGGGCATCGCTTCTCGGCCTCTTGGCTCATTTCAAGTGTATGTGGCATGACCGCAGCATTTTGAATATTTGCTGAGAAAGAGAAGGCGCTGGGAGCTGGATGCGATGGCAACGGGAAGGAGAATGCAGAACCTGATCCGGTTTCGATGGAGTGAGGAGTTGGTGAAACAGCTGAGAACCGTGGATGTTGGAGAGTGGAAGGATACGCCAGGTGGACGTGAATTTTTCGTTAAGGAAGTGCTGCTGAAAGGACTGAAGCTGGAAGTTAAGTCTATTTTTTGTTTCCAAAATTATGATAAGTTTTTTGATTTAGCTCTATGTAGCGAAGAACTGGCTCGAAATGTGTGGGATGTTTTTCAGCAGAAGAAAAATGAAAGACCTTTTTCAATGTATATTGGAGACCCTTTGTTTGCAAGGGAAGTTCGACCTTTATTTGTTTTTATGTACAACCCATATGTTGGACAAGAGGATGTTGCACAGTACATTGGTCGGGTTTGTGATATTATTTCGGGACCTTTTAAAGTTCTTGACCCTGCAGGTATTTGGACTGGGAAATGGAAATTTTTTGTGAGGCTGAAGATTTGTAGTACAAAAGAGGGGGGTATAATACACCCTCCGGGCCAGATACAGATTGGAGGAAACAGGGGTTTTCTATCTTACCCTGGGCAACCAAGGAAATGCTTCAAGTGTGACACTGAAGGACATGAGGCGAGTGAGTGCCAAGTGGTGTTCTGCCAAAAGTGTAGGAGGAAGGGGCATGAAGCGATGGACTGCAACACCCCAAAGAGTTGTAGTATGTGTGGATCTTTCGATCATTTGTACAGAGAGTGTGGGAAGCGTGGTATGGATGGAGAGCGAGCAAATGAGAGTGGTGATGGTGCAAAGAAAGATGGGAGTGAAGAGGGAAAGAGTGGAAGTGGAGGTGGTATGGATGGTGAGGGAGCAAATGAGGGTGGTGGTGGTGCAAAGAAAGATGGGAGTGGAAAGGGAATGAGTGGAGGTGGAAGTAGCATGGATGGTGAACGAGCAAATGAGTGTGTTGATGGTGTAAAGAAAGATGGGAGTGGAAAGGGGATGAGTGGAGGGAGTAAAAGTGGTGGTGATATAAGTAAGGGATATGGGGTGGTGAGTGTGGAGAGAGGTGGAGGGGGTATGAGTGGTAAGGAAGTGAAAGGGGGTGGAGGTGTGGGTGTGGGGTGGTGGTGGGGGTGAAGGTGGTGGTGGGGCGGAAGGTACAAGTGAGTGACAAGGTACAAGAGAGTGAGGCGATGGAGGAAGCGGAGAGTGAAGTCAATAAAAAGCGGAAAAACAGAGAAGCCGGAGCCGGGAGCAGAAGCGAGGAGAGTGCCAGCGAGGGTGTAATCGGTCCGAGTTGGTCTGAAAGTGTGGAAGAAGAGGAGGAAAGGAGAATAAGAAGGCTAGATCCATGGAGAGAACTGGTACCAAGGAGTATGGAGGCACGTATAGCGGAAGAAAGGGAGGACAGTCTCATGCACGAACTTTGTAGGAGGGAGTATGTAGAGTTAAGAGCTTGGAAGGAGAGGCTGATGAAGGGGTTAATAACAGAGATAGAGCTTAGGAAATATAGAACAGAGAGGAATAGAGTATTGCTAGGTGCAAGATGGAAGGCAGAGGAGAAAATGAAGGGAAAGCTCAAGAAGTGAAAAGTTTTAAAAGAAGGATTTTTGTTTTTGTTTTGTGTTGACTATGATTTTGACTTAAGAAAGAATATGGAAAATAGAGAGTGGGAGTGGAAATAGAGAAAGATTTTTTGTTTTTGGGGGAATGTATTGTTTATTGAAATATGTTTTGTTTTGTGTTGTATGTGCATAAGAACTTTGAAAAACTGATGGTTATGTTTCTGAAGAATTGATGTATTTTGTGTTTGTGCTGGTTTTTTTTTTTGCAATGATTGATGTGTTGTGTGTTTTCTTTGTTATTATGATTATGCAAAAGTAATGAAATGATTTTTGTCTTTGTCTTTGTTTTTTTGTTTTTGAAATGTTTTTTTTTGTTTGATTTGTAATAGTTAATGAAATGATTTTGTCTTTGTTTATTGTTTGTTTTTGAATGTTTTTTGTTTCTGTGATAGATATGGTTTTTGTAAACCATAGATGTAATGGTTTTTTTGCAATGAATTAATAAAATATTTTCAAATAAAAAAAAAAAAAAAAAAAAAAAAAAATCTGTTCTTATCAGTTTAATATCTGATACGTCCCCCATAGGGGGACCGTCTATATTAAATGGATTTTTGGAAGCGGGAGATGGAAGCGGGGCTTGCTCCGTCCACTCCACGCATCGACCCGGTATTGCAGTACCTCCGGGAACGGTGCCCATTTCTCAGAAAGGTCAAAAGAGAGAGAGAGAGAGAGAGAGCGAGAGAGAGCGAGAGAGAGAGAGAGAGAGAGAGAGCGAGAGAGAGAGAGAGAGAGAGAGAGAGAGAGAGAGAGAGAGAGAGAGAGAGAGAGAGCCCACCCTCCCTCCCTCCCCACCTCCCCTTTCCTGGGACGCGCCGTTTTCCCGCTCTTTTCGTTCTTTTTTTTTTTTTTTTTTTTTTTTTTTTTTTTTTTTCATATTTCATATTCAGGCAGGCCTAACACACGCAGCAGGCCAGTGTAGCAGCAGCAGCAAAGCGCCCTTTCGCCGGGGCGGAACGGCAGATGCGTTTTGGGAGGAGTTCCCTGTTTTTGTTTTGCGTGCGTGGCCTCGCTGCCGCTTGGCAGAGGGGAGGGCCTTTGGGCCTTTGGGCCGGCCGGAAGGGCTCGGCCACCAGCAAAGGCACGCTCCGGCTTCTCTACAGCTCGAATGAACCTTTCGCCTTTTACTAAAGATTTCCGTGGAGAGGAGCATTTACGAGTTCGATCCAATTTTTGGACAGCCCTTCCCCTCAGGGAGGGGCTCCACCTGGAGTTTAAAAGCAGAACGAGCACAGAAAGGGCGGTCGCCCCCGTTGGAGCCCGGCACCTTTCCTTCCTTCCTTCCTTCCTTCCTTCCTTCCTCCCTCCCTCCGCCCGCCCGAGAAGCAAGTACCACGACTGCTGCGGCGGGCGGCCGCGCCCGGGGCGTTTGGCCAAAACCATTGTGGGCATCGCTTCTCGGCCTCTTGGCTCATTTCAAGTGTATGTGGCATGACCGCAGCATTTTGAATATTTGCTGAGAAAGAGAAGGCGCTGGGAGCTGGATGCGATGGCAACGGGAAGGAGAATGCAGAACCTGATCCGGTTTCGATGGAGTGAGGAGTTGGAGAAACAGCTGAGGACCGTGGATGTTGGAGAATGGAAGAATACGCCAGGTGGACGTGAATTTTTCGTTAAGGAAGTGCTGCTGAAAGGACTGAAGCTGGAAGTTAAGTCTATTTTTTGTTTCCAAAATTATGATAAGTTTTTTGATTTAGCTCTATGTAGCGAAGAACTGGCTCGAAATGTGTGGGATGTTTTTCAGCAGAAGAAAAATGAAAGACCTTTTTCAATGTATATTGGAGACCCTTTGTTTGCAAGGGAAGTTCGACCTTTATTTGTTTTTATGTACAACCCATATGTTGGACAAGAGGATGTTGCACAGTACGTTGGTCGGGTTTGCGATATTATTTCGGGACCTTTTAAAGTTCTTGACCCTGCAGGTATTTGGACTGGGAAATGGAAATTCTTTGTGAGGCTGAAGATTTGTAGTACAAAAGGAGGGGGGTATAATACACCCTCCGGGCCAGATACAGATTGGAGGAAACAGGGGTTTTCTATCTTACCCTGGGCAACCAAGGAAATGCTTCAAGTGTGACACTGAAGGACATGAGGCGAGTGAGTGCCAAGTGGTGTTCTGCCAAAAGTGTAGGAGGAAGGGGCATGAAGCGATGGACTGCAACACCCCAAAGAGTTGTAGTATGTGTGGATCTTTCGATCATTTGTACAGAGAGTGTGGGAAGCGTGGTATGGATGGAGAGCGAGCAAATGAGGGTGGTGATGGTGCAAAGAAAGATGGGAGTGAAGAGGGAAAGAGTGGAGGTGGAGGTAGTATGGATGGTGAGCGAGCAAATGAGGGTGGTGGTGGTGCAAAGAAAGATGGGAGTGGAAAGGGAATGAGTGGAGGTGGAAGTAGCATGGATGGTGAACGAGCAAATGAGTGTGTTGATGGTGTAAAGAAAGATGGGAGTGGAAAGGGGATGAGTGGAGGGAGTAAAAGTGGTGGTGATGTAAGTAAGGGATATGGGGTGGTGAGAGTGGAGAGAGGTGGAGGGGGTATGAGTGGTAAGGAAGTGAAAGGGGGTGGAGGTGTGGGTGAAGGTGGTGGTGGGGCGGACAAGGTGACAAGTGAGTGACAAGGTGCAAGAGAGTGAGGCGATGGAGGAAGCGGAGAGTGAAGTCAATAAAAAGCGGAAAAACAGAGAAGCCGGAGCCGGGAGCAGAAGCGAGGAGAGTGCCAGCGAGGGTGTAGCGGTCCGAGCTGGTCTGAAAGTGTGGAAGAAGAGGAGGAAAGGAGGATAAGAAGGCTAGATCCATGGAGAGAACTGGTACCAAGGAGTATGGAGGCACGTATAGCGGAAGAAAGGGAGGACAGTCTCATGCACGAACTTTGTAGGAGGGAGTATGTAGAGTTAAGAGCTTGGAAGGAGAGGCTGATGAAGGGGTTAATAACAGAGATAGAGCTTAGGAAATATAGAACAGAGAGGAATAGAGTATTGCTAGGTGCAAGATGGAAGGCAGAGGAGAAAATGAAGGGAAAGCTCAAGAAGTGAAAAGTTTTAAAAGAAGGATTTTTGTTTTTGTTTTGTGTTGACTATGATTTTGACTTAAGAAAGAATATGGAAAATAGAGAGTGGGAGTGGAAATAGAGAAAGATTTTTTGTTTTTGGGGGAATGTATTGTTTATTGAAATATGTTTTGTTTTGTGTTGTATGTGCATAAGAACTTTGAAAAACTGATGGTTATGTTTCTGAAGAATTGATGTATTTTGTGTTTGTGCTGGTTTTTTTTTTGCAATGATTGATGTGTTGTGTGTTTTCTTTGTTATTATGATTATGCAAAAGTAATGAAATGATTTTTGTCTTTGTCTTTGTTTTTTTGTTTTTGAAATGTTTTTTTTTGTTTGATTTGTAATAGTTAATGAAATGATTTTGTCTTTGTTTATTGTTTGTTTTTGAATTTTTTTTGTTTCTGTGATAGATATGGTTTTTGTAAACCATAATGTAATGGTTTTTTTTGCAATGAATTAATAAAATATTTTCAAATAAAAAAAAAAAAAAAAAAAAAAAAATCTGTTCTTATCAGTTTAATATCTGATACGTCCCCCATAGGGGGACCGTCTATATTAATTGGATTTTTGGAATCGGGAGATGGAACAGGGGCTTGCTCCGTCCACTCCACGCATCGACCCGGTATTGCAGTACCTCCGGGAACGGTGCCCATTTCTCAGAAAGGTCAAAAGAGAGAGAGAGCGAGAGAGAGAGAGAGAGAGAGAGAGAGAGAGAGAGAGAGAGAGAGAGAGAGAGAGAGAGAGAGAGAGAGAGAGAGAGAGAGAGAGAGCGAGAGCGACCCTCCCTCCCTCCCTCCCCACCCTCCCCTTTCCTGGGACGCGCCGTTTTCCCGCTCTTTTCTTTTTTTTTTTTTTTTTTTTTTTTTTTTTTTTTTTTTTTTCATATTTCATATTCAGGCAGGCCTAACACACGCAGCAGGCCAGTGTAGCAGCAGCAGCAGCAAGCGCCCTTTCGCCGGGGCGGAACGGCAGATGCGTTTTGGGAGGAGTTCCCTGTTTTTGTTTTGCGTGCGTGGCCTCGCTGCCGCTTGGCAGAGGGGAGGGCCTTTGGGCCTTTGGGCCGGCCGGAAGGGCTCGGCCACCAGCAAAGGCACGCTCCGGCTTCTCTACAGCTCGAATGAACCTTTCGCCTTTTACTAAAGATTTCCGTGGAGAGGAGCATTTACGAGTTCGATCCAATTTTTGGACAGCCCTTCCCCTCAGGGAGGGGCTCCACCTGGAGTTTAAAAGCAGAACGAGCACAGAAAGGGCGGTCGCCCCCGTTGGAGCCCGGCACCTTTCCTTCCTTCCTTCCTCCCTCCCTCCCTCCCTCCGCCCGCCCGCCCGCCCGCCCGAGAAGCAAGTACCACGACTGCTGCGGCGGGCGGCCGCGCCCGGGGCGTTTGGCCAAAACCATTGTGGGCATCGCTTCTCGGCCTCTTGGCTCAGAGCAAGTGTGTGGCATGACCGCAGTTTGCTCTATCTGAGAGAAAAAGAAGGTGATACGAAGATGGCGTTTAAATCTTCATTCAAGTCGGCACCCGGGGCTGGACTACGGAATACCGTCCGTTTCAGATGGAAAGAGGAGAACAAGGAGGATTTCCTGGATCGTGATCAGTTTGTGGAGAAGGTTTTGCTGGGACAACTGCGCTTTGTACCTGCTCAGATCTACTGCTTACAGGTGAATAACAGCCAAAGATTTTTGGACTTAACTTTTGAAAGTGGTGTTGTTTACGATACCTTTCTAAAGATTTTTGAAGAGAAAGCAGCAGAAAAGCCTTTGTCTTTTTATAGCATGGAGCCACTTTGGCACAAAGACCACAGGGTAATAACAGTGCACATGTTTAACCCATATATCAGTGACTTTGATATTGAGCTGTTCTTGTCTCGGTACTGCAAAACTGTTTCCGGGGGATTACCAGTCAGAGACAAGCATGGCATATGGACAGGCAAAAGACAGTTCCGGGTAACTCTAAAGCCTGATAAGAGCAGCTCTGATGGGTTTAAGCACCCGCCGGCCAACTTTACAATCGGGCCAAACAGGGGCTACCTGTTTTACAGCGGACAGCCCCAGTACTGCAGGAAATGTGGGATTTTTGGGCACCTGGCTGCCACTTGCAAGAACATGGTCTGTCGCAACTGCCAAGGCACAGATCATGAGACTAAGGACTGTGACAGAATTAAAAAATGCAGCATCTGTAACTCTGAGGAGCACCTGTTCAAACAGTGCCCAAAGAGGAGTGCAACCTATGCAGATGCAGTCCGAAGAGAGGAGCCGGTGGAGGAAGAATCAGCAGGTACGGGGGAGACTGTCCCAGAAACCCCACAGGAAATGGAGGAGGAGAAGGAGGGAGAGGAGGAGGTTGCAGGCGGACCCAGTCGTAGGGTGCTGGCTTCCTCCCGTGACTACAGCGAACCGCTTCCTGGGAACCAGCAGCACTGGAGCGAGATGAAGAGAGGTAGGGAGAAACGGAAAAGCGTTGACGAACCGTCAAAGAGTCAATCAGAGGCTGTCACTAAACGGAAGGTAGAGGGGATCCCGCTTTCCGTTAATCCCTATGACGCTTTGCTGGTAGAAGAGGAGGGGGAAGCTTTAGAAGAACTGTCAGAAGAGGGAGCTGTCAGAGACTGGAGTGAAGGCAGCACAGGCAGTACTGAACTGGGAGCTACTTTAGAAGAAATCCAAGAGCAAGTTCTGGCTCTTGGTAATACTATACTAGGCAAATGCTACCCAGCCAGGAGAAGGAATGTCCTCCTGAAGGTGGGCCTGGACATATGTCCGCTTTAGAAGAAAAAAAAGGGACTTGAGTTTGTTCGGTTTTCTTCCTTTTTTTCTTTCAGCTTTTGTAAATGTCTTCTTTGAATTTAATGTCTGTAAATGTCAGGGGTTTGAGAGACAAAGTGAAGAGGACAGCTGTGTTTACCTCTTTACGTTTATATGATTTTTCAGTTTGTTTTTTTCAAGAGGTACACCTTAAAGATGAGAAGGATGTAGAGGCCTTCAGTACAGAGTGGGGGGCTGGTGAATCCCGTTGGAGTGTGGGGGGGGTTCATTCTTCAGGAGTGGGTATTGTTTTTAAGGGTCAAAATGTGGGAATTGTACACACTGTTTCACCTGTACCGGGGAGGGTCTTAATGGTGGATGCTGATTGTGGGGGGACACAGTTTAGATTTATTAATATATATGCAAATCCTCTTATGTCTGCAAGGGCAGATCTGTTTGCTGAGTTAGGGGATTTGTTGGTCACTAATAGGGTGGTGGTGATGGGAGGGGACTTTAATATTAATTTGGACATAGCGCAAGATGCAGATTTTAGTTTTAAATATCTGAAATCCTTGTTAATAAATTTTGAGTTAGTTGATGCCTTTGCAAAATTAAAAATGAAGGGGGCCACTTGGAGGAATTCCAGAGGGTCTAGTAGCAGGCTGGATTATTTTTTTGTTAGTAAAAATTTTCAGTTGCAGTCTGGGTCTGTTCTCCCTATGTGGTTTTCAGATCATGACCTTATATCACTTAAAATATTAGTTAAAGCTCCCTTGTTTGGCAAAGGTTATTGGAAATTTAACAACAAAGTACTTGAAGAGAGAGAGTTCTGTGAGTCTTTTTTAGAGCACTATCAGTTTTGGGTGGGGTTGAAGCCATATTTCAGTTCAGTGGTAGAGTGGTGGGAGGAGGTGAAAAGGAGGGTGAAAGTAATGTCACAAGAGTATGGTAAAGCTAAGGCTAAAAGGGAAAGGAAGGAGATTTTCAGATTACAGCGGATTTTGGAGGGATTATACATGCTAGGTAATAGGGGACACACAGTTAATTGGGAGTATTTTGCACAGGTGAAACAGCAGTTGAAGGATATTTTTACTTTTAAAGCCACACAGTTTTTGTTCCGGAGGCAAGGAGAAGTGGTCTTTAACACTGAAGCTTGCACTCATTCTTTCTTTAGGCAAATCAGAGATAGACAGAGTAGGCAGGTAATCACTAGCCTGAGGGACAAGCAAAACAGGGAAGTATTGGACCCTGCGGAGGTACTGGAATGTGCTAGCTCCTTTTATGAAGATCTGTTTTCGGTGCGAGATGTGAGCGAGGAGGAGGGGAGCCATTTCCTTGCTCAGGTGTTGTCCCGAGTGCCAGAAGAAGTAGTAGAGGACTTAGAGAAGCCAATACTGTTAGAGGAGCTGACAGCAGCCCTGAAAGGGATGAAAAGCAGGAAGGTACCGGGATCTGATGGGCTTGGGAAAGAATTTTATTTGGCATTTTGGAAGGTGTTGGGAAAGGATGTCTTGGAGGTAGTTCAGGCTATCTTTAAACAAGGTGAACTAGGGAGATCAATGAAGGAGGGCATTGTCACTCTTTTATTTAAGAAAGGAGAGAAGTCTGATCTGCAGAACTGGAGGCCCATTACCTTATTAAATGCTGATTATAAATTAATAGCAAAGGTCCTTACAGGTAGGCTGGGGAGAGCGATGCCCCATATTGTGCACACAGACCAGACTTGTGGAGTCCCAGGCAGGTCTGCCCAGTGGAACCTGCAGTTGATTCGAGACGTGATTGGCTGGGCGGAGGACAGGAGGATACCACTGATGCTTGTTAGTTTAGATCAGCAAAAGGCTTTCGACCGGGTACATCATGGGTTTTTGTTCAGGGTTTTGCAAAATTTTGGGTTTGGTGAGCACTTTTTGAGGTGGGTGGGCATTATGTATAATGGGGTTTTCAGTAGTCTCAGAGTGAATGGGAATTTGGGGAGAGAGGTCCGACAGGAATCGGGAGTAAGGCAGGGTTGTCCGCTCTCTCCTCTCCTCTATGTCTTGTTTGTGGAGCCCTTTGCAGCGGCTCTACGGGGGGACGGGAGGGTGGGGGGGGTGGTAATCCCAGGTAGTAAGGGAGAGGTATTGAAAATCTCACAGTACGCCGATGATTCCACGTTATTTTTGGATTCCGATTTCAGTTTAAAAAGCTCTTTAGCGTTAGTTCACAGATTTGGGTTAGCTTCAGGGTCCTGTTTGAATGTAAATAAAACTTCTATGATGTATTTTGGAACCTGGAGTAACAGAGAAGATGCACAGTGTGATTTAAAACTATGTACAGAGGGTATTAAAATTCTTGGGGTCACATTTCATCGCACCCAGGCAGAGGTTAAGAATTGGGAGGAGAGGTTAGAAAAGGTGGGTAGGCAGCTAGCACTTTGGAAAAGTAGAAGACTAACCTTTATAGGTAAAGTGCTAGTAGTAAAAGCCATCGTTCTGCCTGTTTTGGTCTACCTGGCATATGTATTTCCTTTGCCTCGCAGAATGAGAAGGGGGGTCACTAGGACAGTGTTTCAGTTTATGTGGGGAGGGAGGTATGAGTATGTGAGGAGGGACATTATGTACAGACCTATAAAGGAGGGGGGGAGGGATGTGCCGCACATACCACTGAAACTAGACTGTTTATTTTTTTCAAACCTATATGTTGCTTTGGTTGGGGAAGTCTCGCACAAACGGCAGTTTTTTATCAAGTTTTGGTTTTCCTGGCCTATGCGTCATCTGGCCCCTATTTCAAACAGCGTTCCCAAGGCAGAGACCAGGCCTGCCTGGTATGAACATGCTGTAGTGTGGTCAAAGGCTAATCCAGCTTGTAAAGAAAAAGATCTATGTTTATCACATAAAATGTTGTATCGTCAGTCTGTTTCAAGCTTTTATGTACGGTTTTTTTCACTGACCCCACAAAACGCCTGGGCTGAGATCCAACCGAAAGGCTTGGATAATAGATTCAGTGATTTTAATTGGTTATGTGCACATAGCCGAGTTCCAGTGCGGGAGGTTCTACACAGGCACTCCCTGACCAGAAACCCTTTTTGTCCAAGGAACAGCTGTCTATCAGAGGAAACACAAAGGCACATGTTGTGGGAATGCCCCTTTTCTAAATCAGTGTGGGAGAGGGCGGGGGTTCTGTTTGAATTATTGGTGTCGGGTTTTGTTTTGGATTATGATTTTATTATGTATGGTGGTGGGTTGGGAAAATATTCAAAAAAGATGGGTTTTATTCTATGGTTTCTAGTAAGTTTGATAAAGTTTGAAATTTGGGGAAACAGGAACTGTTTGGTTAAAAACAACAAGTGCATGTGTCCTGATAGGTTGATGAGAGAGATTCGGGGGCAGGTAAAGAGGCGGATCCAAATAGATGTGGATAGATGGGGCTTTAATGCCGCCAAAGAAAAATGGAAGAATCTTACTGCTATACAAATATAGGATGTCTCCAATGTACTGTGTGTTTGTAAAATATGTAAATACCACTGTAACAGTATGGTTACTTAGAAGTATGTAAATATGTAAATATGTAATTATTTGATTGTAATTGTAATTGTATTGTTGTTCATTAAAAAAAAAAAAAAAAATCTGTTCTTATCAGTTTAATATCTGATACGTCCCCCATAGGGGGACCGTCTATATTAAATGGATTTTTGGAAGCGGGAGATGGAAGCGGGGCTTGCTCCGTCCACTCCACGCATCGACCCGGTATTGCAGTACCTCCGGGAACGGTGCCCATTTCTCAGAAAGGTCAAAAGAGAGAGAGAGCGAGCGAGAGAGAGAGAGAGAGAGAGAGAGAGAGAGAGAGAGAGCGAGCGAGAGAGAGAGAGAGAGAGAGAGAGAGAGAGAGAGAGAGAGAGAGAGAGAGAGAGAGAGCGAGAGAGTCCCTCCATCCCTCCCCACCTCCCCTTTCCTGGGACGCGCCGTTTTCCCGCTCTTTTCGTTCTTTTTTTTTTTTTTTTTTTTTTTTTTTTTTTTTTTTTTTTCATATTTCATATTCAGGCAGGCCTAACACACGCAGCAGGCCAGTGTAGCAGCAGCAGCAGCAAAGCGCCCTTTCGCCGGGGCGGAACGGCAGATGCGTTTTGGGAGGAGTTCCCTGTTTTTGTTTTGCGTGCGTGGCCTCGCTGCCGCTTGGCAGAGGGGAGGGCCTTTGGGCCTTTGGGCCGGCCGGAAGGGCTCGGCCACCAGCAAAGGCACGCTCCGGCTTCTCTACAGCTCGAATGAACCTTTCGCCTTTTACTAAAGATTTCCGTGGAGAGGAGCATTTACGAGTTCGATCCAATTTTTGGACAGCCCTTCCCCTCAGGGAGGGGCTCCACCTGGAGTTTAAAAGCAGAACGAGCACAGAAAGGGCGGTCGCCCCCGTTGGAGCCCGGCACCTTTCCTTCCTTCCTTCCTTCCTTCCTTCCTCCTCCTCCCTCCGCCCGCCCGCCCGCCCGAGAAGCAAGTACCACGACTGCTGCGGCGGGCGGCCGCGCCCGGGGCGTTTGGCCAAAACCATTGTGGGCATCGCTTCTCGGCCTCTTGGCTCTGATCAAGTGTGTGTGGCTTGTCCGCAGCTTATTGGTTGCTGAAGGAAGAGAAGGCGATTGGGTAGTAAGTGGAGCTATGCAATACAGCAGTAGCAAGAATACTATCCGGTTCCAGGTGAAGGATGCTGAGCAGCAGAAATGGGACCGAAAAAGATTCGTCGACGAAATCGTCTTTGGATTGTTGCAGTTAAAGTTGGAAGAGATCCTGTGCCTGCAGGATTATGGGAAGAGAGGACTTTTTGATCTCACCTTGATGAACGAGGACATCTGCTGGGAGAAGAAGGGAGTGTTTGAGCAAAGCCCTATGGAAACAGCGAGTGAGTTCTTTTTTGAACCGATTTTTACTCTGGACTGGAAAACCTTTCATGTTCGCATGAATAGTGCCCAAGTGCCAGAAGAGGAGATCCAGAGCTTTATTGAAAGGTTTTTTGTAGTGAAGCATGGGCTAGTTAAAATAATGGATTCTGCAGGCATTTGGACTAACTGGAGGAAGTTCTATGGGAGGTTCAAGATGGAGCAGAGGAGCGGAACCCATGTAGGCCTGAAACCTGTGTTCTACATCGGGCCGAATAGAGGGATTATCAGGTACGCAGGACAGCCTGATGTTTGTTACAAGTGCTCTGCAGCAGACCACTATGCTGCAGAGTGCACAGAGACTGTTTGCAGGAACTGTAACAAGGTGGGGCACATCAGTAGAGACTGTGGAGAAAAGAAAAAATGCAATCTTTGTGGGGCAATGGATCACCTGTATAAAGACTGCGAAAAGAGGTCAAGGAGCTATGCTGAAGCAGCAGCAGGAGGAGGGAAAGAGAAAAAGCAGAGCCAAGAGACAAAACAGAAGGAGAAGGAGGAGAAGCAACAACCTGGAGCTAAGAAGAGTGGAGAGCCTGACAGACAGAAAGCTAAAACTTTTGAGTCTGGAACACAAAAGAGTGTTGGGGGTGGAGCTCAGACAGAAGGAGGCGAAATGGCGGGAAAATCAAAGCCGGAACAGACAAAAGAAAGGGGAGGAGTCCTGGGAAAAAAGGAGGAGGGAGGCCTTCAGGTGTCCACTGATGAGTCCATTCCTGTTCCAATGGAGGAAGAGGGAGGAGAGGTGCAGAGGAAGAGGAAGGAGAGAGACGGGAATGAGGAGTGGGTCAGGGAGGGCCAATCGAGAAGCAGGAGTGGAGGAGAGGAAAGCGTAACAGAGGACCTGGGAAGTGAAGCAGAGTCAAGAGGGGTAAGAGGAACAGCTGGTTCGAGTCGGAGTGAGAGTGTGGAGGAAAAAGAGAAAGGGGAAACAGAGAGCCCAAGTTGGGGTGAGAGAATGGAGAAGGAGGAAGTGAAGAAAAATAAAGTGAGTGAGGCGGAGTACCGACAAAAGGAGGAGGCCATAATGAGGACTTTTTGTGGCAAGGAGTTCGCCGAACTTCTGGAGTGGAAGGAGAGGATGAAGAAGGGAAGAATAACAGAGGCGGAGTGGAACCGTTATGAGGAAGAGAGGCGGAAAGTTTTTTTTGAGGCGTTAAAGAGGGGGAACGCTAGGAAAAAATAATGTTCTTGGTTTTCTTAGGAGGTGTATTTAGAGGTGGAGGGGTTATGTAAACGGTGTATTTAGAATTAGAGATGGGTGGGTGAGTGGGATTGTGTTTAGAGGAGTATTAGTATTTTTTTTGAATATTTGCATATATGTAAATTGAAAGGGTTTTTTTTTCTTGTGCTGTTAGATTATATGTTTAGTTTCTTAGTTATTGTTTTATATGTATTAGACAGATTTTGATTGTATGTTTTAGTTTTGTAATGATAATAAGTTTGTGTTTTTGAAATGTATAAACGAATTGTTTTTTTTGTGAAGTATTATTTAGTTTTTGTAATGGATAAGGATTTGTGGTTTACAGTTTGTATTTATTGTTTGTGTTTTTTTTGAAAAGGGCAAAAATTTAATAAAAAAAAAAAAAAAAAAAAAAAAAAATCTGTTCTTATCAGTTTAATATCTGATACGTCCCCCATAGGGGGACCGTCTATATTAAATGGATTTTTGGAAGCGGGAGATGGAAGCGGGGCTTGCTCCGTCCACTCCACGCATCGACCCGGTATTGCAGTACCTCCGGGAACGGTGCCCATTTCTCAGAAAGGTCAAAAGAGAGAGAGAGAGCGAGCGAGAGAGAGAGAGAGAGAGAGAGAGAGAGAGAGAGAGAGATAGAGAGAGAGAGAGAGAGAGAGAGAGAGAGAGAGAGAGAGCGAGCCCCCACCCTCCCTCCCTCCCCACCCTCCCCTTCCTGGGACGCGCCGTTTTCCCGCTCTTTTCGTTCTTTTTTTTTTTTTTTTTTTTTTTTTTTTTTTTTTTTTTCATATTTCATATTCAGGCAGGCCTAACACACGCAGCAGGCCAGTGTAGCAGCAGCAGCAAAGCGCCCTTTCGCCGGGGCGGAACGGCAGATGCGTTTTGGGAGGAGTTCCCTGTTTTTGTTTTGCGTGCGTGGCCTCGCTGCCGCTTGGCAGAGGGGAGGGCCTTTGGGCCTTTGGGCCGGCCGGAAGGGCTCGGCCACCAGCAAAGGCACGCTCCGGCTTCTCTACAGCTCGAATGAACCTTTCGCCTTTTACTAAAGATTTCCGTGGAGAGGAGCATTTACGAGTTCGATCCAATTTTTGGACAGCCCTTCCCCTCAGGGAGGGGCTCCACCTGGAGTTTAAAAGCAGAACGAGCACAGAAAGGGCGGTCGCCCCCGTTGGAGCCCGGCACCTTTCCTTCCTTCCTTCCTTCCTTCCTTCCTCCCTCCGCCCGCCCGAGAAGCAAGTACCACGACTGCTGCGGCGGGCGGCCGCGCCCGGGGCGTTTGGCCAAAACCATTGTGGGCATCGCTTCTCGGCCTCTTGGCTCAGATCCAGTGTGTGGCTTGACCGCAGCTCGATTTGGAAGCGATCGGTAAGGTATCGGTAAGGTAAACGGGAGCAGCGTTGGTTGCTGGTAGCTGTGGTCTGGGTAGCAGAGGACTAGGGCAGGCGGCAGTCCAGGAGCCAGGTTGTGGAGCAGGTAAGGGGGACCCTTTGAGGGCACCTTATCTGCTGTTTTTCGTTTTCTTTTCATAGGTTGATACCTTGCTTTTTTTGGCCTTGGCTAAATTTAAAACTTAAACTTTCTTTTTTGTGGGAGAAGGTGTTTATATAGTTAAAATGGCGGCCTCGAGGTTTGCGGCACGTCGTTTTAATTGTATAAGGATTTCCTTGAAGGAGCAGGAGAGAGGAGAGGGGCAGGAGGTTGAATTTAATAGGCTTGAGTTCTCTAGGTCTGTGTTACAGAATAAATTGGGATTCAAGCCAGATCAACTCAATTGTATTATTACTGTGGGGAAGGGAAACACTTGGGATGTGAGTTTTAGGGAGGTGAGTGATTTGCAGAAATGTCACCGGTTGTTTATTTTAGGGAAAGATGACCATCAGTTGAGTAGGTTTCATGTGACTACCTTGACTGATGTTGCTAGGAGGGTGGTGATTGTGAGGATGGGTTCGGAGACTGTGCAGGGAGAGGATGTGTGTATATGGCTGAGAAAGTATTGTTTGGTGCATGGGGGTGCAGAGAAAGTGAGGGATAGTGATGGGGTATGGAATGGTGCTTGGAGGGTGCGTGTAAGTCTGTTGCCAGATCCGAATGGGTATGAGGGGTATAGAATCATTCCCTCTGAAATAGTGCTGGGGATGGATAGGGGTTATGTACATTATTTTGGGCAACCCAAATTGTGTCGAAAGTGTGGGGCAATGGGTCACTTGGCGGCGGGGTGCACAAAAATTATGTGTTATGTTTGTAAAGGTGAGGGGCATGTGGCGAGCGAGTGTCAGGAGAAAAGGAAGTGTAGCTTATGTGACAGTACTGAGCACCTTTTTATGCACTGTCCGGCCTCCTTTGCTAACAAAGCAAAGAGAAATGAAGAGAGGGAGAGAGAGCAGAGGGAGAGGGAGAGGGAGAGGGAGGGAGGGGAGAGGGAGAGGGAGACAGGGAGACAGCAGGAAGGGAAGACAGGGCAACAGCAGGACGGGAGAGGAAAGAGGAAGGAGAGTACTGAGGGGGAAGGGAAGGGAGGTGAGCAGCAGGGGAGAGGGGAGAGTGAGAGTAGAGAGGATGAGGGGAAGGGGCAGGCATCTGGGGCGGGAGAGCAGAGAGGAAGTGAGGGGGAGGAGGAGATGGATCAGGGGGACGGACAGAAGGAGCAGCAGGGGGTTTCCTTGGCAGTAGATCTGCAGGTTACATCTTCAGAAGAGGACAGTGAGGGGCTCGGAGAGGGGTCGAATAAGAGTGAGGGGGAGGTGGGTCCCTCAGGTACCCAGGACGAGACCCCTATCCCATGTGGCCAGATGCATCCAAGGGGATATGTGGTGAGTGATGTAGAGAGTGGATCGGAGGGGGAGTCTAGTGAAGAGGAGATAGAGGTGGAGGAGGAGGAGGAAGAGGTGGGAGGAGAGCTTGATGAGGAACAAATGGAGCAGGAGAGAGCTTCATGGAAAAGGAAATTGGAGAAAAGGGAAGAGGTGAGATGTTGTATGAAAGTGGGGAAAAGAGGGAAAAAGGGAATAAAAGAGGACAGTAAGCATGCTAGGCCGGGAGCTCCGGTGTCTCCTGGTTCTGACTCCTCGGTACTGAGTGACAGGTCTTATGGTGGGAGGGGTGTTGACCCTGGGGGCACCTCTTTTTTAGACGATGATAACGTACAGCAGTTCTCAGATAGCGTGGGGATGGAGCCAAGTAAAATGTAATGGTTATGTTGTCACACCTTTTGTTGTTCCACATGGCGCTCATAATAGCTACAGTGAATGTGAGGAGTGTGGTGAGCAAGGTCAGGTGCAAAGCTGTTTTAGAGTGGCTAGCAGATATTGATGCAGATGTGTTCTTTTTGCAAGAGTGTGGGATTGGGTTTAGAAAAGAATATAGAGAGTTGGAAAGCATGTGGCTGAAAGGTGAATCAGTGTGGTCGGGGACAGATGAAAATAAGAATGCGGGGGTGGCAATACTGTTTAAAAATAATAAGTGTGTAATTAAAGAGAGAAGTGTGTTGCAGGATGGGAGGGTTGTGATGGTGAGAGTGGTTTGTAATAAACAAGAGTTTAAACTGGTGAATGTGTATGCGCCTGTGGAGAAACACCAGAGGGTTGAACTGTTGGGACTGGTGAGGATGGAGCTTAGTTCATCCATACCGGTAGTGATGGGGGGTGACTGGAATTGTGTGAGGAGTGGGAGTGACAGGAAGGCTGGGAAGGAAGAGTTTAAATTAGATAAAACATCGGTGTTATTGAACAAAATTATTAAAGATTTTAAGTTGACAGACTGCTATAAGAGGATCCATTCTGAAGAGGGCTTTACCTGGAGCAACCCTCAGGGGACTAGGAAATCCAGGATCGATATGGTCTTTGTTTCCGAGGGGGTGGAGGTGAAAGGTTGTAAACTGGAGCCTGTGTTCTTCTCCGATCATGTGATGGTGAAGTCAACATTGGATCTGGGAGGGGTGAGTGAAAAGGGGAAGGGAGTATGGAAATTAAATGTAAAATTATTAGAGGATAGTAAAATAAGAGAGAAATATGTAGAGAAGTATAAAGGGTGGAGGTCTCTACAGGTTTTCTTTGAAAGGAAGAGTGAGTGGTGGGATTTTGTTAAAAGGAAAACCAAATTGTTTTTTATAAATGAAGGCAGGGATAAGGTGCGTAAAGCAAGAGAGAAATGCAAATGGCTGGAAAGGAAGCTTCAGAGATTGTTTTTGCAGGAGAGGGCGGGTTTTGAAGTCTCTGAAGAGATAAAGGGGGTGAAAGAGAGAATAAAACATTTAAGGTATAAAAAAAGTGAGTCAGTGATACTGCAAAGCAAGATAGAAAGGATTGAGAAAGAAGAGACCTGTTCAAGGTTCTTTTTTAAGAAAGTATTTGACAGGAAGCAGGTGATGGAGGGGTTAAAAGGGGTCGATGGTGGGGTGAGGAATGGAAATAAAGACATGTGTGAAGTGGCGGAAATTTTTTATGAGAATTTGTACAATGAAAAGAGTGTGGTAGAGAGCAATTACAAAGAAATGATTGAAGGTATCAATGCAGGGTTAAATAATGAACAGAAGGAGATGTTGGTAAAGGGCTTTTCTCTAAAAGAGCTGGATAAAGCTTTGAAAATGAGCAAAATGGGGAAAACGCCTGGGGAGGATGGCTTACCTGCTGAATACTACAAGTGCTTTTGGAGTATTTTAAAATATGATTTGTTGAGTGTTTTTATAGAGATTTCTAATGCTGGGGAAATGGCTGCTTCCTTCAAGAGGAGCATCATCACGCTGCTCTATAAGAAGGGAGATCCAGAAGATTTGAAGAACTGGCGTCCAATCAGTCTCCTTAACACAGACTATAAGTTGCTGGCGAAGATCCTGACTGGGAGGATGGGGCAGGTGATTGATACAGTCATCCATCAGGACCAGGTATGTGCAGTCCCGGGTAGGAGGATAATGGACAGCCTGATACTCGTGAGAGATACTATCTGTTATGCCAGGGAGAGGGAGCTCCCGTTTAGTGTCCTGAATTTGGACTTAGAGAAGGCATATGATAGGATAGCGCACAAGTACATGTTTGGTGTACTGCTGAAAATGGGGTTTCCAATCGGGTTCGTTAATTGGATTCAGATCTTGTATAAAGATATTCAAAGTGTTGTTTTGGTAAATGGGAGCTCGTCTGAACCAGTTAAAATCCGAAGTGGAGTGCGCCAAGGCTGTCCACTGTCTCCTTTGCTGTTTATATGTAGCATTGAGCCTTTAGCCATTGCTATTAGGGCTAATAAACAGACCTGTGGACTGTTTGTACCTGGGAGTGGAGGTGAACAAGTAAAATGCATTTTGTATATGGATGATGTGTCAATCATCTGCAGAGACGAGTTCTCCATGGAGAGGACAATGAGTACAGTTGAGGGGTTCTGCAGGGCGTCAGGTTCTAAAGTCAACTTTAATAAGAGCGAGTGCATGATGTATGGGAAATGGGCCAGAGTACCCAGTATTGGGTTGTGTTTTAAGAATGATTTTATTAAAATTTTAGGGATTAAATTTTTTAAGAACGGGTCTGGGATGCAGAACTGGGTGGACGTTACAGCAAAGGTTGCACAAAAGTTGGGGCTGTGGAGCCTCAGGGAACTCACCTTTGAGGGAAAATGTTTAATTTTAAAATCTGTTATTTTACCTGTTTTGTTGTATTTGTCAGCAGTGTTCCCTCCAACTAGAAATGTCCTGTGTGCCCTGACACGAAGCGTGATGCGTTTCTTCTGGGGGAGGAAGAATGAAATGCTAAAAAGAGAGGTGGTACACAGGGCCGCAAAAAATGGAGGGAAGGGGGTTCCTGACCTCACGAAAACCCTGTTTTTGCATTTTGTCATTTGTCATGTAAGGTTATGTTTGTATGGGTCATCCAAAACAGCGCATTTTGTGAGATATTTTTTAGGACCGATCTTAAGAGGTTTTAAAATGTTTTACCCTGTTTTGTCAGTGCCGACGGCATGGGAAGCACCCTTTCACTATAATAAAATTAAACTGTTTCTAAAGAAAGAGGAGCTTTTTACACTGGATAATGAGGTGTGGCAGGACCCCCGGAAAGTGCGGAAATTTGTACTGGATAGAGAGAAGATGTGTAACGTTTCTTTTTTTAACCCACAGGTTGTGGAAGGAATTTGGTTGGCGGTAGCTCACCCGAGACTCATGAATCGGCACAAGGACTTGGCATGGCAGACAGTGCATGAGATCCTCCCAGTAAGGGCTGCTATGTTTCGGAGGAAGCTCGGGAAGACCCCTAGATGTCCTTTTAAGGACTGTGGGGAAGAAGAGTCGGCAGCGCACCTGTTCTGGGACTGTGGGCAAGCAAAAAAAGTCTGGCGGGAAGCCGAAGTTTTTCTGCGCTGTTTTTTAAATAAGAGAAGGCTCCTAAAGGCAATGGTTTTGTATGGGGTTAAGCCTGGGTTCATCCCAAAAGAGGAATGGCCATACCTATGGGTCATGCTAAACTGTTTTAAAGAGGCCATGTGGAAGGCGAGAAACCTCCTAGTGTTTAAAGGAAACCTTCTGTCCTCTGGAGAGGTGAAGAACTTGGCTTGCCACAGGCTCGGAGAGTATCAGATACAGGATGCGCTGCGTGAGGGAGAAGACATCGCCCAGGAGAAATGGGGCCCTTGCTGGTGTTTGCCTGCCACCTGGACTCGTGCCGGTTCATGGTCCAAAGATAGGGGGTGAAGCGGGTTGTTTTTCTGTCACATTTGCTAACCGGTACAAATGGAAGCTGTGTTTTTTTTGCACATACATTTGGTTGGTTTTATGTATTGTTTTTAAAAGAATTGTTTTTTCTAAGACCCTGTTCTTTATTGTAAAGTTTTTATGACTTGGATTATGTGATTGTTTCTTTTGTATTGTTTTTAGTGTTTTGATTATGTATGATTATGTTTTCACTGTCCAAGGAAAATAAATAAAAACTTTAAAAACAAAAAAAAATCTGTTCTTATCAGTTTAATATCTGATACGTCCCCCATAGGGGGACCGTCTATATTAAATGGATTTTTGGAAGCGGGAGATGGAAGCGGGGCTTGCTCCGTCCACTCCACGCATCGACCCGGTATTGCAGTACCTCCGGGAACGGTGCCCATTTCTCAGAAAGGTCAAAAGGTCAGAGAGAGAGAGAGCGAGAGCAAAAGAGAGAGAGAGAGAGAGAGAGAGCGAGAGAGAGAGAGAGAGAGAGAGAGAGAGAGAGAGAGAGAGAGAGAGAGAGAGAGAGAGGAGAGAGAGAGAGGAGAGGCCCCAGGGGTGGATGGGAGGGAGGGGAAGAGAGGACCTCCACCCTTTCCTGGGACGCGCCGTTTTCCCGCTCTTTTTTCGTTCTTTTTTTTTTTTTTTTTTTTTTTTTTTTTTTTTTATTTCATATTCAGGCAGGCCTAACACACGCAGCAGGCCAGTGTAGCAGCAGCAGCAAAGCGCCCTTTCGCCGGGGCGGAACGGCAGATGCGTTTTGGGAGGAGTTCCCTGTTTTTGTTTTGCGTGCGTGGCCTCGCTGCCGCTTGGCAGAGGGGAGGGCCTTTGGGCCTTTGGGCCGGCCGGAAGGGCTCGGCCACCAGCAAAGGCACGCTCCGGCTTCTCTACAGCTCGAATGAACCTTTCGCCTTTTACTAAAGATTTCCGTGGAGAGGAGCATTTACGAGTTCGATCCAATTTTTGGACAGCCCTTCCCCTCAGGGAGGGGCTCCACCTGGAGTTTAAAAGCAGAACGAGCACAGAAAGGGCGGTCGCCCCCGTTGGAGCCCGGCACCTTTCCTTCCTTCCTTCCTTCCTTCCTTCCTTCCTCCTCCCTCCCTCCGCCCGCCCGCCCGAGAAGCAAGTACCACGACTGCTGCGGCGGGCGGCCGCGCCCGGGGCGTTTGGCCAAAACCATTGTGGGCATCGCTTCTCGGCCTCTTGGCTCAGATCCAGTGTGTGGCTTGACCGCAGCTCGATTTGTGAAGTGATCGGTAAGGTATCGGTTTCGGTAAGGTAAGGTAAACGGGAGCAACGTTGGTTGCTGGTATCTGAAGTCTGGTAGGAGAGGAGCAGGGCAGGCGGCAGTCCAGGAGCCAGGTTGTGGAGCAGGTAAGGGGGACCCTTTTGAGGGCACCTTATCTGCTGTTTATTCTCTTATTGCCAGATACTTTGCTTTATTTTGGCTTGGCCAAATCTAAAAATTTAATTCTGTTTGTGTGTAAGGTTGTTTGTATAGTTAAGATGGCGTCCCCGAGGTTTGCGGCACGTCGCTTTAACTGTATTAGAATTTCTTTGAAGGATGAGGAGAGAGGAGAGGGGAAGGAAGTAGGATTAGATAGGCTTGAGTTTTCAAGATCGGTGCTGCAAAAGAAATTGGGTTTCAAGCCAGAGCAGCTGAACTGTATTATCACTGTGGGGAATGGGAGCACTTGGGATGTCAGTTTTAGGGATGTGTCTGACCTACAGAAATGTCACCTTTTGTTTACGGCAGGGAAAGATGATCAACAGTTGAGGAAGTTCCAAGTAACAACCTTGACTGATGTTGCTAGAAGGGTGGTGATTGTGAGGATGGGGTCGGAGACTGTGCAGGGAGAGGATGTGTGTATGTGGTTGAGGAAGTATTGTTTGGTGCATGGGGGTGCAGAGAAAGTGAGGGATAGTGATGGGGTATGGAATGGTGCTTGGAGGGTGCGTGTAAGTCTGTGGCCGGATCCCAATGGGTATGAGGGGTATAGGGCCATCCCCTCTGAAATAGTGCTGGGGATGGATAGGGGTTATGTGCACTATTTTAGGCAACCCAAATTGTGTCGGAAGTGTGGGGTAATGGGTCACTTGGCGGCGGGGTGCACAAAAATTATATGTTATGTGTGTAAAGGTGAGGGGCATGTGGCGAGTGAGTGTCAGGAGAGAAGGAAGTGCAGTTTATGTGATAGTAGTGAACATCTTTTTATGCACTGTCCAGCCTCTTTTGCTAACAAAGCAAAGAGGGATGAGGAGAGGGAGAGGGAGAAGAGGGAGAGGGAGAGGGAACAGGGGGAGGAGGAGGAGGAGAGGGATAGGGGAGGGAAGGAGAAAGAAAGGAAGGGGGGTAAGGAGGGGAGGGAGGATAGGGGACAGCAGGAAGGGAGGGGAAAGAGGAAGGAGAGCATGGAGGGGGGAGGGACGGGAGGTGAGCGCCTGGGGGAAGGGGAGAGTGAGAGTGGAGAGGATGAGGGGGAAGGGCAGGCACCTGGGGTGGGAGAGCAGAGAGGGAGTGAGGGGGAGGAGGAGATGGATCAGGAGGAAGGACAGAAGGAGTGAATTTCTTTGGCAGCAGATCTGCAGGTCACGGAGTCAGAAGAGGATAGTGAGGGTGTTGGAGAGGGGTCAAATAAGAGTGAGGGAGAGGTAGACTCCTCAGGTATTCAGGACGGGAGCCCCATCCCGTGTGGCCAGGCACATCAGGAGAGATACGTGGTGGGTAATATAGACAGTGGAGCTGAGGGGGAGTCTAGTGAAGAGGAGATAGAGGTGGAGGAGGAGGAGGAAGAGGTGGGAGGGACTCTAGATGAAGAACAAATGGAGCAGGAGAGAGCTTCATGGAAAAGGAAATTGGAGAAAAGGGAAGAGGTGAGGTGTGGTATGAAAGTTGGTAAAAGGGGGAAAAAGGAAAGAAAGGAGGACAGTAAGCAAGCTAGGCAGGAGACTCCGGTTTCTCCTAGCTCTGACTCCTCTGTGTTGAGTGATAGGTCTTATGGTGGGAGGGGTGTGGACCCTGGGGACACCTCCTTTTTGGATGATGAAAACGTGCGGCAGTTCTCCGATAGCACGGGGATAGGGCCGAGTAAAATGTTGTGAGAAAACTTGCTCATCTTTTGTTGTTCTACATGGCACTGACAATAGCAACAGTCAATGTGAGGAGTGTAAAGGGTAGTGTGAGATGTAGAACAGTGTTGGATTCCTTGTGTGCTGTGAAGGCGGATGTCCTCTTCTTGCAGGAGTGCGGCATCCCGTTTAAGGAGTGTTACAGTGAGCTGGAGAGTCTGTGGAAGTGTGGTGCGTCTGTGTGGTCCGGGACGAATGTGTGTAAGAATGCGGGTGTGGCTGTGTTATTTAAAGGTAAAAACATTGAAATAAAAAGCAAGACGGTGGTGGAGTGTGGGAGAGCTGTGGTTGTGGATGTGGAATGGATGGGGAAGGAGATGAGACTCATTAATGTCTATGCCTCGCCAGATAAGAATGAGAGAGCTGAGATGTTTGAGAGGATGAGAGGATACGTGATAACATCTAAGACGGTAGTGTGGGGAGGTGACTTTAATTGTATGCTGAGTGGGAGTGATAGGAAGGGGGAGGGTATCAAAAAGCTGGACAAAACATCCAAGATTCTGGGGGGTATTATAGGTGATGCCCGTCTGGTCGATGGGTTCAGGAGGGTGAACCCGGGTGTGCCGGGCTACACATGGTTCGATGCAGCAGGGGCTAGGGCTTCGAGAATTGATTTTATTCTGGCCTCGAGGGAGGTGGAGTGGGTGCTGTGTGAGTGTGTGCCTGTGTTTTATTCTGACCATGTGTTGTTGCGTGCTGAACTCAAGCTGGAGGGGGTGTGTGAGAAAGGGAAAGGGGTGTGGAAGTTGAATGTGAGTGTGTTGAAAGATAAAGAAATAAGGAATGAGTTTGAAGAGCGATACAGGGAGTGGCAGTCTTTGAAAGTGATGTTTGATTCGATTGGTGAGTGGTGGGAGTGTGTGAAAACAAAAATCAAAGGATTCTTTATAGGGGTGGGAGTAAGGAGAGCAAGAAGGGGGAGGAGGAGGGCATATGGACTGCAAAGGAAATTTGAGAGGCTGTTTGAGTTGGCAGGTATGGGATGGGATGTGACAAGTGAGATTGGTGCAGTTAAAAGTGAACTGAAAGATCTGTATGAAAGCAAAATGAAAAGGATGATCGTTGAGAGCAAGGTGCGGCACATGGAGGAGAATGAGAAGTGTTCGCGATACTTTTTTAAGAAAGTGATGGATGGGTGCAAGTTGATGAGTGGTTTGAGGGATGAGAGTGGGATTGTAAGGAAGGAAACAGATGGCATGCTTGAGGTGGCTGAAAGGTTTTATAGTAACCTGTATGAAAGGAAAGTGATAGACGAGAGTATGGTGTGTGAGATGTTGGATGGGTTGGATGTGGGTGTGGATGAGGGAGAATCACTGGAGGGTGAGATCTCCCTGCAGGAGGCTGCTGCTGCCATGGGGTCCTTCAAAGATGGGAAGACTCCTGGCGGGGACGGTCTCCCGAGAGAGTTTTACATGGCGTTTTGGGGGTTGATTGGGCCTGACATTGTGGATGTTTTTAATGAAATTGTTGTTAAAGGGGCGATGCCCTTGTCTTTCAGGCAGGGGATCATCACCCTGGTTTTTAAGAAAAATATGAAAGAGGATTTGAAGAACTGGAGACCCTTGACCCTCTTGAACGTCGACTACAAGTGTTTTGCAAAAATTTTAACTCTAAGAATGAGGTCTGTAATTGCTGATGTGATTCATCCAGACCAGACCTGTGGCGTTCCAGGGCGGAAGATCACGGACAGCCTTATCCTACTGAGAGATTCGGTCCTTTTTGCACAGGACCGTAAGGTGCCGGTATGTCTTTTGAATTTGGATCTGGAAAAGGCATATGACAGGGTCTCTCATGAGTTTATGCTCAGGGTTTTGAAGAAAATGGGGTTCTCTGGAAAAACTGTTAAGTGGGTAAGTCTTCTCTATAGTGATATAGGAAGTAGGGTTAGTATTAATGGGAAGCTATCCGGTCAAATTGATATTAAGTGTGGAGTAAGACAGGGCTGTCCGCTGTCCCCCCTGCTTTTTATTTGCTGTATGGAACCTTTGGCTCAGGCCCTTCGCAAGGATAAGATGATCAGGGGGCTGACTATCCCTGGGGGTGGAGGAGCTGAGGCAAAGTGTTTGTTGTACATGGATGACGTGAATGTGTTGTGCGTGGATGAGTATGCAATCAAGCGATCCTTGGTTCAGTGTGAACGCTTTTGTGTGGCCTCGGGGTCTAAATTGAACCGTGGGAAGTCGGAGTGTATGTGTTTTGGAGAGTGGAAGTGTGTGCCTGAGATTGGGTTATGTGTGAGAACGGATTTTATCAAAGTTTTAGGTGTGAAAATTGATGCCACAGGATCTGGTCTCAGCAATTGGGTCGACGTCGCGAAGAGGGTCGGACAGAAGCTGGGTCTCTGGGGGCTGAGGTCCTTGTCGCTGGAGGGGAAGGTGCTGGTGGTGAAGGCTGTGATCCTTCCTCTGCTGCTGTATGTGGGGGTGGTGTTTCCGCCCACAAGGTCTGTGATTGTCTGCCTGAAGAGGAAGGTTTTTACTTTTTTTTGGGGGTCCAAGTGGGAGCGCCTGAAGAGGGAGGTAGTGTGCAGGGGAGCAGAGAAGGGTGGGAAAGGGCTCCCCGATTTAGAACTGTTTTTATTTACGCACAGTTTTTGCAGGCACCTGGAAATGGTTTTGAGTAACAGGTGTAAAGGGGCACTGTTTGTTCGGTTTTTTCTGGGGCCTTACTTAAGATTTTTAGGAATTTTAAAGATTCCGTTGAGTGTGCCCACTGCTTTCCAGATGCCTTTTATCTATACTGCTCTTAAAACCTTTGTAAAGAAGAGACAGTTGGAGAGTATGGAGAAGGATATCCTTTTAAACCCCAAAAAATGTTTTGCTCTTGTGCAGGAGAGAGAGGATATGTGCCCTGTGAGGGGATCCCTAGGAGAACCCAGTGTGGCGTGGAGGAATGTTGCCCATCCTGCCCTGATGAACCGACACAAAGATCTGGCCTGGCAGGTAGTCCACGAGATCTTGCCAGTGAGAGCAGTTATGTTTGCTCGAGGCATGGGGAAGTCCCCTAGATGCCCTGTTCAGGGCTGTGGGGCAGAAGAGACGGCACGTCATCTGCTGTGGGAGTGCGAGGCTGCCAGACGGCTGTGGAAGAAGGCGACCCCCCTGTTGGCTGTGTTATCGAAGACCGCCGTGAAAGAGCAGCTGGTTCGGTATGGGCCAAAGAAAAATGAGAAAGGATCATGGCAGCTCTGGTGTGCAGTGAACTGTTTTAAAGAGGCTCTTTTCAGAGCCAGGAACCTGCTCATTTTTTCAAAAGAGTTGGGCTGCCATGAGACGTACGAAATAGGTCTGAGTGCTGTCAAGGACTATGTGTCCAGGGATGCTAACAGGAGGGGTCGTGAAGAAGCGGAGGAGGTCTGGCAGCTGAAGAGATGGCCGGGTGGTGCTGGTGCCAGGGTCAGGTCGGAGTGGTTGGGCTCATCTGGGCAGGGTCAGGATGTTGTTTAAGGGCATGCTCTCTTGTGCACAAATAAAGGGGTTGATTTTAAAGTGTCTGTATTGTTATATTGTGTTTGAGAATCTGTGTGTAATATGTTTGTGTCATTGGTGATTGTATTTGTGTATTTATTGTATATGGATTGTAGTGATTGTTAAAATGTATATGATTATTGGGAATGATTGCTGTATTTGAATTTATATACAATAATTAAAAAAAAAAAAAAAAAAAAAAAAAAAAATCTGTTCTTATCAGTTTAATATCTGATACGTCCCCCATAGGGGGACCGTCTATATTAAATGGATTTTTGGAAGCGGGAGATGGAAGCGGGGCTTGCTCCGTCCACTCCACGCATCGACCCGGTATTGCAGTACCTCCGGGAACGGTGCCCATTTCTCAGAAAGGTCAAAAGAGAGAGAGAGAGAGAGAGAGAGAGAGAGAGAGAGAGAGAGAGAGAGAGAGAGAGAGAGAGAGAGGAGAGAGAGAGAGAGAGAGAGAGAGAGAGAGAGCGAGGCCCTCCCCCTCCCTCCCCACCTCCCCTTTCCTGGGACGCGCCGTTTTCCCGCTCTTTTCGTTCTTTTTTTTTTTTTTTTTTTTTTTTTTTTTTCATATTTCATATTCAGGCAGGCCTAACACACGCAGCAGGCCAGTGTAGCAGCAGCAGCAAAGCGCCCTTTCGCCGGGGCGGAACGGCAGATGCGTTTTGGGAGGAGTTCCCTGTTTTTGTTTTGCGTGCGTGGCCTCGCTGCCGCTTGGCAGAGGGGAGGGCCTTTGGGCCTTTGGGCCGGCCGGAAGGGCTCGGCCACCAGCAAAGGCACGCTCCGGCTTCTCTACAGCTCGAATGAACCTTTCGCCTTTTACTAAAGATTTCCGTGGAGAGGAGCATTTACGAGTTCGATCCAATTTTTGGACAGCCCTTCCCCTCAGGGAGGGGCTCCACCTGGAGTTTAAAAGCAGAACGAGCACAGAAAGGGCGGTCGCCCCCGTTGGAGCCCGGCACCTTTCCTTCCTTCCTTCCTTCCTTCCTTCCTCCCTCCGCCCGCCCGAGAAGCAAGTACCACGACTGCTGCGGCGGGCGGCCGCGCCCGGGGCGTTTGGCCAAAACCATTGTGGGCATCGCTTCTCGGCCTCTTGGCTCTGCTCAAGTGTATGTGGCATGACCGCAGCATCCTGAGGATCCAGTGAGGAAGAGAAGGCGCTGGGAGCGGAATACGATGGCGACTGGAAGGAGGATGCAGAACCTGATCCGTTTCCGATGGAGTGAGGTTTTGGAGAAAGAATTGAAGATCGTCGATGCTGCAGAATTGAAGGATACACCAGGCGGGCGAGAATTCTTTGTGAAGGAGGTGCTCTTAAAAGGACTGAAACTGGAGGTGAAGTCTATTTTTTGTTTCCAGAATTATGAAAAGTTTTTTGATTTGGTTTTGTGCAGTGAGGAGTTGGCTCAAAGTGTTTGGGATACTTACCAGGAGAAGAAAAATGAAAGGCCTTTTTCGATGTATATTGCAGATCCGTTATTTGCAAGGGAAGTTCGGCCTTTGTTTGTTTTCATGTATAACCCATATGTTGGGCAGGAGGAAGTCGCACAGTATGTTGGCCGTTTTTGCGACATTATTTCGGGACCTTTTAAAGTGCTTGACCCTATAGGTATATGGACTGGGAAGTGGAAATTTATTGTGAGGCTGAAGATCTGCAGTTCAAAGGAGGGGGGTATAGTACACCCTCCGGGTCATGTACAGATTGGGGGAAACAGGGGTTTTTTAAGTTACCCTGGGCAGCCGCGAAAGTGTTTTAAGTGTAACACTGAAGGGCATGAGGCGAGCGAGTGCAAAGTAATGTTCTGCCAGAAATGCAGGCGGAAAGGGCATGAAGCGATGGACTGTAAAACCCCAAAAAGTTGCAGTATATGTGGAGCACTGGATCACCTGTATAGAGAGTGTGGAAAGCGTGGTATGGGTGGTGAGAGAGCAAGTGAGGGTGGTGATGGTGCAAAGAATGATGGGAGTGGAGAAGAAAAGAGTGGAGGTGGGAGTGGTATGGATGGTGAGCGAGCAAAGGAGGGTGGTGATGGTGCAAAGAAAGATGGGAGTGGAAAGGGAATGAGTGGAGGGAGTAAAGGGGGTAGTGATGTAAGTAAGGAAGGTGGTGTGGTGAGAGTGGTTAGTGGTGGAGGGGGTATGAGTGGTAATGAAGTGAAAGGGGGTGCAGGTGTGGGTATGTGTGGTGGTGGTGTGGGTGAAGGTGATGGTGGGGCGGACAAGGTGCAAGAGAGTGAGGCGATGGAGGAAACGGAGAGTGAAATAAAGAAAAAGCGGAAGGACAGAGAACCTGGAGCCGGGAGCAGGAGTGAGGAGAGTGCCAACGAGGGTGCAGCTGGGCCCAGCTGGTATGAAAGCGTGGAGAAGGAGGAGATGAGGAAAAGAAGAGGAGACCCTTTAAGAGGACTGGAACCGAGGGATTTTGAGGGAAAAATAATGGAAGAAAAGGAGGATAATTTAATGCGGAGTCTTTGTAGGAGGGAGTTTTTTGAGTTAATGGCTTGGAAGGAGAGATTGTTGAAGGGGGTGATAACAGAGGCAGAGGTAAAAAAATACAGAACAGAAAGGAATAGAGTTTTGTTATGTGCAAGATGGAAAGATGAAGAGAAAAGAAAGGGGATTATTAAGAAGTAAAGAGGTTTAAAAGAAAGTTTTTTGTTCTGTGTTGAATATGATTTTTGAGTTAAGAAAGAAATGTTGGAACTGAAGAGTGGGAGTGGGAATAAAAGATTGTTTTTTGTTTTTTGTTTTTGAAATATTTGTTGTTGCATATGTTTAAAACTTTGGAAAATTGATATGTTTCATTTTGGAAAATTGATGGCTCTGTTATTTTTGAAGAATTAATGTATTGTGTGTTTTTTTTGTTATTTTGATTATGCTAAAGTTTATTGTAATGAAATGATTTTGTTTTTTTGTTTTTGGTTGTTTTTGAATGTTTTTGTTTGTTTTTGTTTTCTTTGTGATGATTTGTAATAGATATGGTTTATAGCCATAAATGTAATGTTTTCTTTTGAAAAGAATTAATAAAATATTTTCAAATAAAAAAAAAAAAAAAAAAAAAAATCTGTTCTTATCAGTTTAATATCTGATACGTCCCCCATAGGGGGACCGTCTATATTAAATGGATTTTTGGAAGCGGGAGATGGAAGCGGGGCTTGCTCCGTCCACTCCACGCATCGACCCGGTATTGCAGTACCTCCGGGAACGGTGCCCATTTCTCAGAAAGGTCAAAAGAGAGAGAGAGAGAGCGAGAGAGAGAGAGAGAGAGAGAGAGAGGAAGAGAGAGAGAGAGAGAGAGAGAGAGAGAGAGAGAGGAGAGAGCGTTTAGCCCCCCCTCCCCTTTTCCTGGGACGCGCCGTTTTCCCGCTCTTTTCGTTTTTTTTTTTTTTTTTTTTTTTTTTTTTTTTTTCATATTTCATATTCAGGCAGGCCTAACACACGCAGCAGGCCAGTGTAGCAGCAGCAGCAAAGCGCCCTTTCGCCGGGGCGGAACGGCAGATGCGTTTTGGGAGGAGTTCCCTGTTTTTGTTTTGCGTGCGTGGCCTCGCTGCCGCTTGGCAGAGGGGAGGGCCTTTGGGCCTTTGGGCCGGCCGGAAGGGCTCGGCCACCAGCAAAGGCACGCTCCGGCTTCTCTACAGCTCGAATGAACCTTTCGCCTTTTACTAAAGATTTCCGTGGAGAGGAGCATTTACGAGTTCGATCCAATTTTTGGACAGCCCTTCCCCTCAGGGAGGGGCTCCACCTGGAGTTTAAAAGCAGAACGAGCACAGAAAGGGCGGTCGCCCCCGTTGGAGCCCGGCACCTTTCCCTTCCTTCCTTCCTTCCTTCCTTCCTTCCTTCCTCCTCCCTCCGCCCGCCCGAGAAGCAAGTACCACGACTGCTGCGGCGGGCGGCCGCGCCCGGGGCGTTTGGCCAAAACCATTGTGGGCATCGCTTCTCGGCCTCTTGGCTCAGATCAAGTGTAGTATCTGTTCTTATCAGTTTAATATCTGATACGTCCCCCATAGGGGGACCGTCTATATTAAATGGATTTTTGGAAGCGGGAGATGGAAGCGGGGCTTGCTCCGTCCACTCCACGCATCGACCCGGTATTGCAGTACCTCCGGGAACGGTGCCCATTTCTCAGGAACAGAAATTCAAAAGAGAGAGAGAGAGAGAGAGAGAGAGAAGATTTGGATTTGGACTTTGAATGTAATGAGAGAGAGAGAGACTTTAATGGAGACTGAGTGAGAGAGAGAGAGAGACGGAGAGAGAGAGCGAGTTTTTTTGAGAGAGGGAGGAGAGAGAGAGAGAGAGAGAGAGAGCCCCACCCTCCCCTTTCCCTCCCCACGCTCCCCTTTCCTGGGACGCTCCGTTTCGTTCTTTTTTTTTTTTTTTTTTTTTTTTTTTTTTTTTTTTTTTTTCATATTTCATATTCAGGCAGGCCCAACACACGCAGCAGGCCAGTGTAGCAGCAGCAGCAGCAGCAGCAAAGCGCCCTTTCGCCGGGGCGGAACGGCAGATGCGTTTTGGGAGGAGTTCCCTGTTTTTGTTTTGCGTGCGTGGCCTCGCTGCCGCTTGGCAGAGGGGAGGGCCTTTGGGCCTTTGGGCCGGCCGGAAGGGCTCGGCCACCAGCAAAGGCACGCTCCGGCTTCTCTACAGCTCGAATGAACCTTTCGCCTTTTACTAAAGATTTCCGTGGAGAGGAGCATTTACGAGTTCGATCCAATTTTTGGACAGCCCTTCCCCTCAGGGAGGGGCTCCACCTGGAGTTTAAAAGCAGAACGAGCACAGAAAGGGCGGTCGCCCCCGTTGGAGCCCGGCACCTTTCCTTCCTTCCTTCCTTCCTTCCTTCCTTCCCCTTCCTCCCTCCGCCCGCCCGAGAAGCAAGTACCACGACTGCTGCGGCGGGCGGCCGCGCCCGGGGCGTTTGGCCAAAACCATTGTGGGCATCGCTTCTCGGCCTCTTGGCTCAGATCATGTGTGTGTGTAGAGTCACAGCACTGGTCGGAGCTTGGCTGAGATCAAGGCGTTCCCTGAGAATCGAGGTTACGGATTCAGGAAAATGGAAAAGGAAATTGAAAGGATGGATTGAAATGGTTTTTTGGTGTTTTGGAATGGACTAGGTTACGATTCTGGAAATGGAAATGGTTTTTGATGCAGAGGTTTTGGAATGGACTGGATAAGGTATTTGGATTAAGGATATGGACATGGTTGCAAAGGAATGGATTTGGATTATGGAAAGGACTAGATAAAGATTTTGGATTTTGGAAATGGATAATTTGCATAATGGAGTGGACTGGATGAAGATACGGATTTGGATTATGGAATGGATTTTGAAAAAACGTGGATTTGGATATGGAATGGACTGAAAGAAGATACTGGTTTGGATTTGGACTGAAAGAAGACACTGGTTTGAATTATGGATTGGATTGGAGGAAGCCACATGGATTTGTACTAAGGAATTGATTGAATTGGATAATGATTTTGGAAGCGATCTTCGAAATGGACTTGGTTTTTGGATTGGATTGGACTCGATAATGATTATTGGATAAGGATCTTGGCTGGAATGGATTTGAATGGTGACAGGACTTTGGAATGGACTTGTTTATGAGAATAGGACCTTTTTGTGTGTGATTGTATGTAGTTTTGGGTGGTGGGTTTTGTGATGTTTTCTGACTTTGATAATGTGATTGTTTTGTTCTGTATTGTATTTAGTGGTTTGATTATGTATGAGTATGTTTTTTCTTTGTTTAATGAAAATAAATAAAAACTTTAAAAAAAAAAAAAAAATCTGTTCTTATCAGTTTAATATCTGATACGTCCCCCATAGGGGGACCGTCTATATTAAATGGATTTTTGGAAGCGGGAGATGGAAGCGGGGCTTGCTCCGTCCACTCCACGCATCGACCCGGTATTGCAGTACCTCCGGGAACGGTGCCCATTTCTCAGAAAGGTCAAAAGAGAGAGAGAGAGAGAGAGAGAGAGAGAGAGGAGAGAGAGAGAGAGGGGGAGAGATAGAGAGAGAGAGAGAGAGAGAGAGAGAGAGAGAGAGAGAGAGAGAGAGCGAGAAGCCCCAGAGAGGGCAGGGAGGCCCCACCTGGGAGGGACAAGGACCTGGCGCGGCAAAAGGCGAGAACAAGCTTTCCTGGGACGCGCCGTTTTCCCGCTCTTTTCGTTCTTTTTTTTTTTTTTTTTTTTTTTTTTTTTTTTCATATTTCATATTCAGGCAGGCCTAACACACGCAGCAGGCCAGTGTAGCAGCAGCAGCAAAGCGCCCTTTCGCCGGGGCGGAACGGCAGATGCGTTTTGGGAGGAGTTCCCTGTTTTTGTTTTGCGTGCGTGGCCTCGCTGCCGCTTGGCAGAGGGGAGGGCCTTTGGGCCTTTGGGCCGGCCGGAAGGGCTCGGCCACCAGCAAAGGCACACTCTGGCTTCTCTACAGCTCGAATAAATCTTTCGCCTTTTACTAAAGATTTCCGTGGAGAGGAGCATTTACGAGTTCGATCCAATTTTTGGACAGCCCTTCCCCTCAGGGAGGGGCTCCACCTGGAGTTTAAAAGCAGAACGAGCACAGAAAGGGCGGTCGCCCCCGTTGGAGCCCGGCACCTTTCCTTCCTTTCCTTCCTTCCTTCCTTCCTTCCTTCCTCCCTCCGCCCGCCCGAGAAGCAAGTACCACGACTGCTGCGGCGGGCGGCCGCGCCCGGGGCGTTTGGCCAAAACCATTGTGGGCATCGCTTCTCGGCCTCTTGGCTCAGATCAAGTGTATGTGGCTTGACCGCAGCAGTTGTTGGTGAAGTGATCGCGCTTTCTAGGCGTTTTTTGAAAATTATAGAAGGTGGTTTTGGTGTTAACTTGTTTCTTTGTTAGTTTTTTTCCCAGGTGCCCCGGATTCTTTTTTGTGGAAAGGAGAGAAAAGAACAGAGGAGAGAGAGAGGAGTCTTTGCTTTTTGGGGGTAGGGCCCTTCGGGGTTTCCTTCATTGTGTTTTATTTGTTGTATATTTGGTTACTTTTTTCTGGTAAAGATGTCTACATATATGTCTGGTGTGAGGCGCTTTAACTGTGTTAGGTTTGCAGTGAGACAGGCTTATTTAGAGGGTGAAGGGAAGTTAGAATTGAGTAGGTTAGAGTTCTCAAGGAATGTTTTGCAGGGTTTGTTCAGTCTTGTTCCATGTGAGGTGAACTGTATTATTTCTGTGGGGAAGGGGAATGTGTGGGAGGTGAGCTTTAGCACAGAGGCGGTGTTGAATCGGTTTTGGGGTAAGTATGAGCTGTTAACTGGGCATGATTTGCTAAGGAAATTTGAGGTGACTGCTTTGTCGGACAATAGACGAAAGGTGGTGGTGGTAAGAATGTTCAATGAGTCTGTAGAAGGGGCAGATGTAAGAACATGGCTGTGCAGGTACTGCAACGTACTGAGGGCTCCAGCTAGAGTGGAGGATGCGGACGGAATATGGAATGGGTCGTGGAGGGTGCTAGTGGAGCTGCATCCGAAGCCAGGGGGGTATGGAGGCCTGAGGCATATTCCATCAGATATTGCACTAGGTGCAAACCGGGGGTTTGTCCACTATCAGGGCCAGCCAAAACTTTGTAGAAGGTGTGGAGAGTTGGGGCACCTGGCAGTAGCCTGCGATAAAGTAGCATGCCATATTTGTAAAGAGCTTGGTCATGTGGCCTCTGAATGCTCAATAAGGAGGGCCTGTAATTTGTGTGGTAGTCAGGACCATTTTTTCAGGGAGTGCCCAAACTCTTTTGCAAATAAAGTTAAAACAAACAAAGATAAGGGGAATGAGAATGTAGGGGAGAAGGAGGCAGAGGAGCTGGAGAGAACAGATTTGGCAAAGAATGAAGCCAGTCAAGCGGTTTCTGTGTTGGTGGAGGATTTGTGTGTTTCTCAATCTGAGGATGAAGCGGTTGAGTTTCAGACTGTACACAGGGAGGTGATTGGTGGAGGAAGTGGTGAAAGGGCTGATGGGAAGGCTGGTGAAGCAACAAGTAAGGAGAGGGAGGAAGGGAGGGTCTTTGTGGGAGGGGAGGAGAATGTAAATACAGGGGGTGTGATTGTGGGGGAAGGGAAAGAAATGGGAGAGCAAAGTGGGACAAGGGCAATTGAGATGTTTGAAGAAAAGGAGGAGGATAGTGAAACAGAAGGTAGTGAAATGGAGGAAGGTTCGGAGGGGGACGTGTCCGATACGGGGAGTGTAGTGGAGACGGGGACAGGACAAAAGGTCAGGGGGAAGGAAAAGAAAATAGAGAAGAGGAAAATGGAGGAAGAACAGGAGAAGAGAGGGAAAAACAAAAAAGGACGTAAAAAGAAAATAGAGACAGAAGGGAACGATCAGGAAGGGGGAAGTGGGTGTGGTTTTTTGGCTTCCTCTCCCACTATAGACTCCCCTTTGAGTGAGAGGACGTTTTCTCCGGGGGAACAGGATTATGGGGGACAAGAGTATGTGGGGAGTGAGAATGAGAGGAATTTTGAGGAGGTGTTACAGGCAGGGTCTTTACACAAGTAGTAGAGATGACTGTGTGTTTTATATCTTCTGATGGCTATGAATCTTTCTGTGGCTTCTGTGAACGTCAGGAGCATAGTTAGCTCAGTTAGGAGCATGTCTGTTTTAGATTATTTGAAGGGAATCGATGCAGATATCATGTTTCTGCAGGAATGTGGAATTGGTTTTAGTAAAGAATATAAGCATTGGGAGGAAAGGTGGACGGTGGGGGAGTCAGTGTGGTCCGGAACAAACGAAAATAGGAATGCCGGGGTGGCAATTTTATTGAAAACTAAGAAGTGTGCAATAAAAGAAAGCATGGTTATAATGGATGGAAGGGCATTAATGGCGAGAGTTTTATATGGTGGGAAAGAACTCATCTTAATTAATGTTTATGCATCACCGGACAAAGAGGAGAGATTTGCCTTGTTTAATAGGTTAAGACCTTTTTTAGTTACAGCATTACCAATCTTAATGGGGGGTGACTGGAACTGTGTCCTATCTTCAAAGGATAGGCAGGAGGGGTTGAAAGGTTTTAAATTAGACAAGACATCCGGGCTGTTACTGCAGATCGTTAAAGATTTTAAATTGATAGATGTGTACAGATCCTTAAATGTCAAGGGAGGTTTCACTTGGTTTAGCCCCCAGGGGAAGAGCAAGTCAAGAATCGATATGGTGTTTATGACAGGGGATATAAAGTGTACACAATGTGTGTTGACACCAGTCTTTTTCTCCGACCACCTGATGGTGAGTGGGAAGTTCGATTTAGGGGTGGTAGTAGAAAACAAAAGGGGAATATGGAAACTAAACACAAAGTTGTTAAGAGAGAAAGGAATTAAGGAAAGGTTCAAAGAATGGTATGAGGGGTGGAGGAGCTTAAAAGGATTTTATAACACAGAGGCAGAGTGGTGGGAGATGGTGAAAACAAAGATCCAGAATTTTTTTATTGGTGAAAGTAGAAGTAAGGTGCAAAAGGAAAAGATGAAGTACAAAATACTGCAAATAAAGCTGCAAAGATTGTTTACGCAGGCAAGGGCAGGGGCGGAGGTCTTCCAGCAGATTGCAGAAACAAAAAGGAAAATACAAGAGGTGTTTAAAAGGAAATGTGACAGGGTTATATTCTTAAGCAAAGCAGAATGCCTGGAAAATAATGAGAAATGTACAAGGTTCTTTTTTAAAAAGGTGGTGGAGAGAAAGAAAGGCATGGCAGGATTGAAGGGGGAGGATGGGAAAACAAGGACGGAGCAGGGGGAAATACTGGAGGTGGTAGAAAACTTTTATGGACAGCTGTACGAAGAGAAAGAAATAGACGAGGGGAGATGTAATGACCTTTTAAAAAACATTGATAAGGTTTTACAGGGGGTGCAAACAGAAAATATGTGTGTGGATTTCACTGTTTTAGAAATGGAAAGTATAGCCAAGTCTTTTAAGTTGAATAAAACACCAGGGGGAGATGGACTGCCAATAGAATTTTATATTGAATTTTGGGATGTCTTAAAATTTGATTTATTAGTTTTATTCAGGGAGATTTGTAATGCTGGAGAAATGCCCCCTTCCTTTCGGAGGGGAATCATCACACTCCTACACAAGAAAGGTGACAGAGAAGACCTAAAGAACTGGCGTCCAATCAGCCTGCAGAACACAGACTACAAACTACTAGCAAAGCTCATTACCTGCAGAATGAAGAAGGTTATCGATACTGTCATTCACCCGGACCAGGTATGTGCAGTCCCGGGGAGGAGGATAATGGACAGCCTGATACTCATGAGGGACACTATCGGTTATGCCAGGGAGAGGGAGCTCCCGCTTTGCGTCCTGAATTTGGACTTAGAAAAGGCATACGATAGGATTGCGCACAAGTACATGTTTGGTGTATTGTCCAAAATGGGGTTTCCGATCAGGTTCGTGAATTGGATTAAAATCTTGTATTCAGAGATCGAAAGTGTTATTTTGGTAAATGGGAGCACGACCAAACCAGTTAAGATTCGGAGTGGGGTGCGCCAAGGCTGTCCTTTATCACCTCTATTATTTATTTGTTGCATGGAACCGCTAGCAAACGCAATCAGGGCTGAAAGGTTAATCAGTGGACTGTTTATACCTGGTAGCAAAGGGGATCAAGTAAAGTGTTTACTATACATGGATGATGTATCGATTGTCTGTCGAGATGAGCTCTCCATTGTGAAGGCTTTGGAGCGGACCGAAGATTTCTGCAGTGCTTCGGGGTCAAAACTGAACAGGAACAAGAGTGAGTGTATGCTGTTTGGAAGGTGGGGCAGAGTACCCAGTATAGATTTGTGTTTTAAAACAGATTGTATTAGGATGCTGGGAATCAAAGTGAACGCACAGGGGTCTGGACAGAAGAGCTGGGAAGAGGTGACGAGTAAGGTGTCCCAGAAACTGGGTCTGTGGAGTCTCAGGGAGCTATCTTTTGAAGGTAAAAGACTAATTTTAAAGGCAGTGATTTTACCAATGTTATTGTACGTGGCTATTGTGTACCCCCCATCTAGGGACGTTTTAAGAATTTTAACAAGAAAGGTGATGTGCTTCTTCTGGGGAATGAAGTGCGAGATGTTAAGAAGGGAGGTTGTGTACAGGAGTGTGAGGTGTGGAGGAAAGGGGATCCCGGACTTGGCACAAACCTTGCTGCTGAGGTTCACGTGGGTGCATGTGAACTTGTGTTTGTTCGGGAAGTGTAAGGCTGCCTGTTTTGTAAAGTTTTATTTGGGGGGATCTTTAAGAGCTTTTAAAATGTTTCACTCTTCCTTGTCGGTGCCCTTGTCAGAAGATTTGCCCTACTGTTATAACAAAATAAAGAAAACTTTACAGGCACAAGTTTTAACAGAAATCGAACCCGAGGCATGGAAAGAATCCCGGAAGGTCTTGGCAATTGTGAAGGACAGAGATAAAATGTGCGATATTTCCTTTTTTCACCCACAGGTTGTGGAAGGAATTTGGCGACAGGTGGCTCATCCGAGCCTCTTGAACCGACACAAGGACCAGGCTTGGCAGGTGGTACACCAGATTCTCCCGGTAAGAGCTGTCATGCACCGAAGATCGCTGGCCAAGAACCCGAGATGCCCTTTTGAGGGCTGCCGGGCAGAAGAAACAGTGGAACACCTACTCTGGGGCTGTGTGCAGGCCCAGAAAGTCTGGAAGGAGGCAAGGGGGCTGATCGGGAGTTTCATGGACTATGACCAATTGGAGAGCAAACACGTCTTGTACGGTATAACCCCGAGCAAAACAAATAAGAAGGATGGGGTGTGTTTATGGATTGTCATAAATTGTGTCAATCATGCTCTGTGGGCTACAAGAAACGTGTTGGTCTTCAAGAAGAAATACATGGATGGAAAGGAGTGCATGAAATTGGCCTGCCGCAGCCTCAGCGAGTACCAGCTTCGGGACGGGATACTGGAAGGGCATGACAGCGCGAGGAAGAAGTGGCGTGGCAGCTGGTGTGCCCTTGCGGGCCGGTCTGGAGTTGGTTAGGGGGCTCACAATAGGGGGTGAAGCAGATTATTTATGACACATACTCTGGTTTTCACAATTGAGTGAGTGAGGTTTTAAACAGTTTTACGGTACCTGCCTGTATTAATGTGCTTTAATTTTTACAATCAATAGACTATGAGTTTACCTGTGCAATGGATGTATCATGAAATGTAGATGTTTTACCAGGGTTTTAAACTGTTAGAAAATAGGATATCTTGCTGTCATGTTTCTAGTTGCATGTATAATGGGATGCAACCATATTTTTAGAGTGCTGTAAAGTATAATGTTTGAAAATGACTGATTTTTTAAATGTTATAACTGTGAACAACACTGTATTGTAGTGAGGATTCAATTTATTGTTTTATTTTTTCCAAAAAAAAAAAAAAAAAAAAAAAATCTGTTTCTTATCCGTTTAATATCTGATACGTCCCCCATAGTGGGACCGTCTATATTAAATGGATTTTTGGAAGCGGGAGATGGAAGCGGGGCTTGCTCCGTCCACTCCACGCATCGACCCGGTATTACAGTACCTCCGGGAACGGTGCCCATTTCTCAGAAAGGTCAAAAGAGAGAGAGAGAGAGAGAGAGAAAGAGAGAGAGAGAGAGAGAGAAAAAGAGCGAGAGAGAGAGAGAGAGAGAGAGAGAGCCCCACCCTCCAACCCTCCCTCCCCACCTCCCCTTTCCTGGGACGCAGTGCGAGGCGGGCTTTTCCGTTCTCTGAAAAACCTTTCCTTTTGGTTTTTTTTTTTTTTTTTTTTTTTTTTTTTTTCATATTTCATATTCAGGCAGGCCTAACACACGCAGCAGGCCAGTGTAGCAGCAGCAGCAAAGCGCCCTTTCGCCGGGGCGGAACGGCAGATGCGTTTTGGGAGGAGTTCCCTTTTTTTGTTTTGCGTGGCCTTGCTCGCTGCCGCTTGGCAGAGGGGAGTGCCTTTGGGCCTTTGGGCCGGCCGGAAGGGCTCGGCCACCAGCAAAGGCACGCTACGGCTTCTCTACAGCTCGAATGAACCATTCGCCTTTTACTAAAGATTTCCGTGGAGAGGAGCATTTACGAGTTCGATCCAATTTTTGGACAGCCCTTCCCCTCAGGGAGGGGCTCCACCTGGAGTTTAAAAGCAGAACGAGCACAGAAAGGGCGGTCGCCCCCGTTGGAGCCCGGCACCTTTCCTTCCTTCCTCCCTTCCTTCCTCCCTCCGCCCGCCCATGCAGGCGGGCGGAGGGACTTCGACTGCTGCTGCGGGCGGCCGCGCCCGGGGCCCGAGAAGCAAGTACCACTACTGCTGCGGCGGGCGGCCGCGCCCGTGGCGTTTGGCTAAAACCATTGTGGGCATCGCTTCTCGGCCTCTTGGCTCTGCTCAAGTGCTGTTGGGAAGGCGACAGGAGCCGTTATCATTGTTTTTGCTACAATGCCAGGTTTCGAGAATCTGAATGGGAAAAATACCCTACGGTTTGTTTTGAAGAACAAGGAGAAGAAATGGGAGAGGAAAAGTTTCGTGAGGCAGGTGCTGTTCGGGCTCTTCGAGTTGGAGGTCAAGGATATCTTCTGCCTGACGGATTTTGAAGAAAAGGGCATTTTTGACGTGGCCTTGATGTCGGAGCAGTTGTGCGTGGACATAGTTTTGGTTTTTAAAGAGAAAGAGGGCCTTGAACCAGCTTGCAGTTTCATGCTGGAACCCCTCTTTCACCTGCAATGGAGACCGGCTTATGTAAGGATGTCTACTCCCTTTGTACCAGAGGAGGACATCACAACTCGTTTAAAGACAAGGTTTGCTTTGAGGAAGGAGAAACCTGAAAAGATCCTGGACACAGATGGCATCTGGAGAGGAGTCTGGCGTTACTGGATTCGTCTGCAGCCGTCGCCAAAAGGTATTTTGTGCCATAGATTGCCTGGGCTGAGAATCGGTCCTTATTCGGGGACTGTGACTTACGCAGGCCAGCCAAAGTTTTGTTTTAGATGCACGAGCAGTGAGCATGTGGCAGCAGAGTGCAGTGGGGTTTACTGCTCTCTATGCAAAGGGGAAGATCATGTGGCTAAAGACTGTAAGAAGTGGGCTGGGAGATGTAACCTGTGTTTAAAGACTGGTCATTTGTATAGAGACTGTCCTTTGGGAGTCAGAGCCAAAACTTACGCTCAGGCTGCTGGAGGAGGGAAGGAGAACAAAGAGAAGGCAAAAAAGACCGGGAATGAGCAAAAGAAAGACCAAAAAGAAAGCAAAAAAGAGAGTAAAGGAAAGAAGAAAAGTGAAGGTAATGGAGGAAATGTTGGGGGAGGTTCCAAGCAGGATGGAGGCGGAACGGCGGGAAAACCTGCTGCTCCCCAGACAAAGGAAAAGGGCGGAGCTTCGAAAGAGGATTCTGGGACAAAGAAGAAGAGCTGGGGGAGTGAGGCCTCATCCTCTTCGGAGGCTGAGGATACAGAGGAGGAGATGGAGTTAAACACTCAATCTGGCATGAGAGAGAAGAAGAGGAAAGCAGAAACAGCAAGAGAGAGTTCAGAGAGTAAGGAGAAAAATATTCTGGATAAGGAAACCATGGCCTTCTTCGCTGCTGCAAGTGGTGGAGATCCAGAAGACAGGAAAAAGAAGAAACCGGACTGAGTTATTGTTTGAAATAAGGACTTTGAGTTAGGAATTGTGTTTTGTTAATGTGTTGTAATATGGTTTTGCTTTTTTGTATTGGTTTGACTTGAGTTGTGATGATAATAAGTTTTGTGTTTTGTGAATGGTTTTTGTTTAAGGTATTGTTATTTGTATGTATTAGTCTTGAATTGTGTTTTTCTGTTGTTTGTTTATTGTGTTTGTTCTTTGATAAGACTTAAATAAATTTATTAAATAAAAAAAAAAAAAAAAGAAAGAATAGGCAGAATATATCTGATACGTCCCCCATAGGGGGACCGTCTATATTAAATGGATTTTTGGAAGCGGGAGATGGAAGCGGGGCTTGCTCCGTCCACTCCACGCATCGACCCGGTATTGCAGTACCTCCGGGAACGGTGCCCATTTCTCAGAAAGGTCAAAAGAGAGAGAGAGAGAGAGAGAGAGACTCTATCTATCGCCTCTATCTCTGCTCGCGAGAGAGAGAGAGAGAGAGAGATAGAGAGGAGAGCGAAAGATGAGAGAAGCATTCGCTGCAGAGCGAGAGTGGGTAGTTTGGCGAGGTTGAGACGAGGTGCGAGGGACGGAGGGAGCGGAGGACCCTGAGGGGATAGCCTGGCAAAGGGGAACAGACCTCTTGCGCGGCAATAAACCCCCCCCCCTTCCCCCGCTCTTTTCGTTCTTTTTTTTTTTTTTTTTTTTTTTTTTTTTTTTTTTTTTTTTTTTTTTTTTTTTTTTTTTTTTTTTTTTTTTTCATATTTCATATTCAGGCTGGCCTAACACACGCAGCAGGCCAGTGTAGCAGCAGCAGCAGCAAAGCGCCCTTTCGCCGGGGCGGAACGGCAGATGCGTTTTGGGAGGAGTTCCCTGTTTTTGTTTGGCGTGCGTGGCCTCGCTGCCGCGTGGCAGAGGGGAGGGCCTTTGGGCCTTTGGGCCGGCCGGAAGGGCTCGGCCACCAGCAAAGGCACGCTCCGGCTTCTCTACAGCTCGAATGAACCTTTCGCCTTTTACTAAAGATTTCCGTGGAGAGGAGCATTTACGAGTTCGATCCAATTTTTGGACAGCCCTTCCCCTCAGGGAGGGGCTCCACCTGGAGTTTAAAAGCAGAACGAGCACAGAAAGGGCGGTCGCCCCGGGCAACCTCGGGCCGTTTCCTTCCTTCCTTCCCCTCCCTCCCTCCCTCCGCAAGCCCGCCGTGCGTACGGCGGAGAAGCAATCACCACGATGACGACGCGGCGGGCGTGTTGATTGTTTTTTTTGGCGTTTTCCGCGCCCGGGGCGTTTGGTTAAAACCATTGTGGGCATCGCTTCTCGGCCTTTTGGCTAAGATCAAGTGTAGTATCTGTTCTTATCAGTTTAATATCTGATACGTCCCCCATAGGGGGACCGTCTATATTAAATTGATTTTTGGAAGCGGGAGATGGAACAGGGGCTTGCTCCGTCCACTCCACGCATCGGCCCGGTATTGCAGTGCCTCCGGGAACGGTGCCCACCTTTCTCTAACGTTGGTCAAAGACGAGATAGAGAGAGAGAGAGAGTGAGGCGAGCGAGAGACCGAGCGGATTTACGAAGCGAGAGAGAGAGAGAGAGACGATCGCCTCGGAGGTGGGGGGAGGGAGAGAGAGGGGGTGGTAGGGGAAGGATCCCTGCGCGGCTTTTCCCGCTCTTTTCGTTCTTTTTTTTTTTTTTTTTTTTTTTTTTTTTCTTTTTCATTATTTCATATTCAGGGGTGATGCCTAACACACGCAGCAGGCCAGTGTAGCAGCAGCAGCAGCAAAGCGCCCTTTCGCCGGGGCGGAACGGCAGATGCGTTTTGGGAGGAGTTCCCTGTTTTTGTTTTGCGTGCGTGGCCTCGCTGCCGCTTGGCAGAGGGGAGGGCCTTTGGGCCTTTGGGGCGGCCGGAAGGGCTCGGCCACCAGCAAAGGCACGCTCCGGCTTCTCTACAGCTCGAATGAACCTTTCGCCTTTTACTAAAGATTTCCGTGGAGAGGAGCATTTACGAGTTGTGTTCCAATTTTTGGACAGCCCTTCCACTCAGTTGAGGGGCTCCACCTGGAGTTGCAAAATTCAGAACGAGCACAGAAAGGGCGGTCGCCCCCGTTGGAGCCCGGCACCTTTCCTTCCTTCCTTCCTGGCTTCCGGGACTTTTGGCCCAGGGAGGGCAAATTACCAACCCTCGGACCTTTGCGATAAAGCGGTCTCCCTTCGGCACCGGGGCGTCGGCGAGGGAGGGAACCAGGGGGGCGGCCCCTCCGCCCGCCCGAGAAGCAAGTACCACGACTGCTGCGGCGGGCGGCCGCGCCCGGGGCGTTTGGCCAAACCCATTGTGGGCATCGCTTCTCGGCCTTTTGGCTAAGATCAAGTGTAGTATCTGTTCTTATCAGTTTAATATCTGATACGTCCCCCATAGGGGGACCGTCTATATTAAATGGATTTTTGGAAGCGGGAGATGGAAGCGGGGCTTGCTCCGTCCACTCCACGCATCGACCCGGTATTGCAGTACCTCCGGGAACGGTGCCCATTTCTCAGAAAGGTCAAAAGAGAGAGAGAGAGAGAGAGAGGAGAGAGAGAGAGAGAGAGAGAGAGAGAGAGAGAGAGAGAGAGAGAGAGAGAGAGAGCCCCCACCCCCCTCCCTCCCCACCTCCCCTTTCCTGGGACGCGCCGTTTTCCCGCTCTTTTCGTTCTTTTTTTTTTTTTTTTTTTTTTTTTTTTTTTTTTTTTTTTTTTCATATTTCATATTCAGGCAGGCCCAACACACGCAGCAGGCCAGTGTAGCAGCAGCAGCAAAGCGCCCTTTCGCCGGGGCGGAACGGCAGATGCGTTTTGGGAAGAGTTCCCTGTTTTTGTTTTGCGTGGCCTTGCTGCCGCTTGGCAGAGGGGAGGGCCTTTGGGCCTTTGGCCGGCCGGAAGGGCTCGGCCGCCAGCAAAGGCACACTCTGGCTTCTCTACAGCTCGAATAAATCTTCCGCCTTTTACTAAAGATTTCCGTGGAGAGGAGCATTTACGAGTTCAATCCAATTTTTGGACAGCCCTTCCCCTCAGGGAGGGGCTCCACCTGGAGTTTAAAAGCAGAACGAGCACAGAAAGGGCGGTCGCCCCCGTTGGAGCCCGGCACCTTTCCTTCCTTCCTTCCTTCCTTCCTCCCTCCCTCCCTTCCTTCCCCCCGCCCGCTTCCGACCGCTCCGCCCGCCCCAGAAGCAAGTACCACGACTGCTGCGGCGGGCGGCCGCGCCCGGGGCGTTTGGCCAAAACCATTGTGGGCATCGCTTCTCGGCCTCTTGGCTAAGATCTGGTTGTATGTGGCTTGTCCGCAGCAGCTGATTTGAGAAGAGATTGGTAAGGTAAGGTAAGGTAAGGTAAGGTAAGGTAAGGTAAGGTAAGGTAACGGTGGCAATATTGTTTGCTGGTAGCTGAGGTCCTAGGGAGGAGAGAGTTGCCGGGGTCGTTTAGACGAGGAGTTCGTTGCTTTTTCAGGTAAGGGGGACCCTTTGAGGGCACCTTATCTGGGCCTTTTGTTTTATTATATTTGTGTTTCTTTTTGGTTGTAAAGGGCAGATTAAGATGGCATTCCGGAATTTTTCCGAGCGTCGTTTTAATTGTTTGAGAATAGGGATCAAAGCCGAGTATATGGTTGGGGAGGAGAAAATAGATCTAAATCGGCTTGAGTTTTCCCGTCAAATCCTGCAGAAGGAATTAGGTTTTAAGCCTGAGGAGTTGAACTGCTTGATTTCTGTGGGGAAAGGCAATGAATGGGATGTTAGCTTTTGTACAAGAGAGGCTATGGAGAGGTGTCAGGGGCTGTTTGAACAGTCTCTCCAAAGTAACGTTCTGAAGAAATTTCAGCTCACAGTTCTGACGGACACATCAAAAAGGGTGGTGATAGTTAGAATGGGTTCAGAGATGGTGGAGGGTAAGGATGTATGCACATGGTTGTCAAGGTATTGTAGTTCAGTGGAGGAAGCAGTGAAAGTGATGGATAGTGATAAAATATGGACAGGAGCCTGGAGGGTGCGTGTAAGTTTGAAGAGGGATAGGTGGGGGTATGAAGGTTATGGGATTATACCGTCGGAGATCACCTTGGGGAATAACCGAGGGTATGTGCACTATTTTGGGCAGCCTAAGTTGTGTAGGAGGTGTGGGGCGATGGGTCACTTAGCAGCTGGGTGCACAAAGATTATTTGCTATGTTTGTAAAAAGGAGGGGCACGTGGCGAGTGAGTGTGAGATGCAAAGGTCGTGTAATTTGTGTGGGAGTAGAGAGCATTTCTTTAGTAATTGTCCCCGCTCCTTTGCAAATAGGACTAGGAGGAGGGAGGAGAGTGAGAGGGCAGAGAGGGAGGAGAGAGAAAGAGAGGAGAGGGAGGGGCGGAGGGAGAGAGGGAAGGAGGGGGAAGAGAGGGAGAGAGAGGAAGAGGGGAAGGGTAGTGAGAAAGGTGAAGGCGTGGGGCAGAAGGAGAGTAGTGAGCAGGGGGGAGGGGAGGAATGTATGGAGAGTTGTGAGCAGGGAGAGGGAGGGAGTAAGTATGAGGAGGGAGGGGGGATGGGGAGTAATCTAGCGGAGGACCTTGCAGTTTCACAGTCAGAAGGGGAGAGTGAGGAGAGTGACACAGGGAGCGTGGTGGAGGTGCAGAATAGGAGGGGGGAGGAGGGGGGAGGGAGTCAGGAGGGGGAAGAGGTACAAGATTTCAGGGTCTCAGGGAAGGAGGGGGAAGGGAAGGGCGAGGTGGTGTCTGAAGGAGGGGAGGAGGGTGATAGTGAGAGTGAGATGGATCAGGAGAAGGGTCCAAGTAAAAGGAAATCTGATGGGGATGGGGGTGTGAGAGTGGGGGGAAGAAGGAAAAAAAAACGAGGGTCCAGGAGAGCGGAGGAGGTTGGATCGTCACCTAGCTCTGTTGGGTCTTTGAGAGAAGAGTATGGGGGGCAGGGGAAAGCGGGGGAGGGTAGTAGTGATCCCTTCTTAGACGATACGGGGGTGAAAGTTTTTGCGGGTGGAGTGGGAGGTGACTCTTTAAGCCCATGATGGTTAGGTCATTAATAGTTTGTCTAAACGTTGTGATGGCGCTGTCCATAGCAACTATTAATGTGAGGAGTGTGAGGAGTAAGGTCAGGTGTAAAATGATTTTAGATTCCTTGGGTAGTTTAAAGGCGGATGTGTTGCTGTTGCAGGAGTGTGGACTCCCCTTTAAAGAAGCCTATAAGGAATTTGAGAGTATGTGGGTGTATGGTGCATCGGTGTGGTCAGGGGCAAATGATTGTAAGAATGCAGGTGTGGCTGTGTTATTCAAAAATAGGAATATAGAGATTAAAAGTAAAACTGTGGTTGAGTGTGGGAGAGCGGTGGTAGTGGATGTGGAGTGGATGGGGAAGGAGGTGAGGGTTATAAATGTGTATGCCTCACCAGATAAGCATGAAAGGGCTGAGTGTTTTGAGAAACTGAGGGTGTTTGTGAAAACATCAAAGATTGTGATTTGGGGAGGGGATTTCAATTGTGTGTTAAGTGAGAGTGATAGGAAGGGTGAGGTGGTGAAGCTGGATAAAACTTCTAAGATGTTGGGGAGCATTGTGCAGGACGCTCAATTGGTGGATGGGTTTAGGAGGTTGAATCCAGGGCTAGTGGGGTACACGTGGTCAGATGCAGCGGGTGTGAGGGCTTCCAGGATTGACTTTATTTTTTCTTCAAAGGATGTGGAGTGGGTGGCATGCGCGTGTGTGCCTGTGTTTTATTCTGACCACATGATGATGTGTGCAGAGGTGAGATTGGAAGGGGTGTGTGTGGTGGGGAGAGGGGTGTGGAAATTGAATGTGAGTGTGTTAAAGAATAAGGGGGTGATGAGTGAATTTGAAAGGAGGTACAAGGGGTGGCAGTCATTGGAAGAAATGTTTGACTCAGTGGGTGAGTGGTGGGAGTGCATAAAAAATAAAATTAAAAAGTTTTTTGTGGGAGTGGGGGTGCGGATGGCGAGAATGGAGAGAGAGAAGGTGAGCCGGTTGCAAAGGAAGTTGAATAGGATGTATGAATTGGGGAGTATGGGGTGTGATGTGGCGTGTGATGTGTGTGAGATCAAGAGCAAATTAAAAGTGTTGCATGTTAATAAAACCAAGAGTGTGATTGTGGAGAGTAAGGTGCGGCATTTAGAGGAGAACGAGAAGTGCTCTAGGTACTTCTTTAAGAAAGTGATGAGTGGCAGTAAGGTGATGTATGGGTTGAGAGATGAGAGTGGGGTGGTGAGGAAGGAGACAGATGGCATGATAGATGTGGCTGAGAGGTTTTACACCAAGTTGTATGAAAGGAAGGTGATTGATGAGAGCATGGTGAGTGATATGTTGGAGGGGCTGGAGAAGAGGGTGTGTCAGGGTGAGGTATTGAATGGGGCGATCTCCCTGGAGGAAGCTGCTGCTGCTATGGAGTCATTCAGGGATGGGAAGACGCCTGGAGGGGACGGCCTGCCCAGAGAATTCTACAAGACCTGTTGGAACTTGGTTGGGCCGGACTTAACCAGGGTATTCAATGAGGCTTTACTGAAGGAGGAGATGCCGGCGTCCTTTAGGCAGGGGATTATAGTCCTGGTGTTCAAAAAGAACTGCAAAGAGGAGCTGGCGAACTGGAGACCTCTAACTCTTTTAAATGTGGATTATAAATGTTTTTCTAAGGTTTTAACTTGCAGGATGAGGACGGTGATTGGCGAGGTGATCCATCCTGATCAGACCTGTGGCGTTCCAGGGCGGAAGATCACGGACAGCCTTATCTTACTGAGAGATGCTGTCCTTTTTGCACAGGACCGTAAGGTGCCGGTATGCCTTTTGAATTTGGACTTGGAGAAGGCATACGACAGGATCTCTCATGAGTTTATGCTCAAGGTTTTGATGAAAATGGGGTTTACGGATCAAATTGTTAAGTGGGTAAGTCTCCTCTATAGTAATATAGGGAGTAGAGTGAGTATCAATGGGAAGCTGTCCGGTCGTATTGATATCAAGTGTGGAGTAAGACAGGGCTGCCCGCTGTCCCCCCTGCTTTTTATCTGTTGTATGGAACCTTTGGCTCAGGTCCTCCGGAAAGACAAGGTGATCAGGGGGCTGGCGATCCCGGGGGGTGGAGGAGCTGAGGTAAAGTGTGTATTGTATATGGATGATGTGAATGTGTTGTGTGTGAGTGAGAGAGCAGTTAAACGGGCGTTGTGGCAGTGTGGGTGTTTTTGTGTGGCCTCCGGGTCCAAGCTGAATAAGGAGAAGTCGGAGTGCATGTTGTTTGGGGGATGGGAGGGTGTGCCTGATGTTGGGGTATGCGTGAGAACTGATTTTATTAAGGTTTTAGGAATAAGGATGGACGCCACAGGATCTGGTCTGAGCAATTGGGTGGAGGTCTCAAAGAAAGTGGGCCAGAAAATGGGACTTTGGACGCAGAGGAGCCTGACATTGGAGGGGAAGGTGCTCATCGTCAAGGCGGTCATCCTCCCCTTGCTTTTGTACGTCGGAGTGGTCTTCCCACCCCCTATGACTGTTATCACAGTTTTGAAAAGGCAGCTGTTTGGTTTTTTCTGGGGTGGTAAGTGGGAGCGCTTGAAGAGAGAGGTGGTGTGTAAAGGGGCATTAAAGGGGGGCAAGGGGCTCCCAGAATTAGAGTTGTTTTTATATGCTCACGCAGTCTGCAGGCACGTTCAATTGGTTTTAAGGGGGGAGTGTCAAGGGGCTTTGTTTGTGAGGTTTTTTATGGGGGCGTTTTTAAGGTTTCTAGGAATTTTAAAGATCCCCCTTACTGTCCCGGTTGTTTTTGATCCTCCCTTTGTGTACGCAGTGTTAAAAAAGTTTTTAAAGGTGAAGCTGATGGGCAAGGTAAATAAAGACGTGCTTTTAAATCCAAGGAAACTGCTTTCTTTTGTGCAGGAGAGTGTGACCACATGTCCCATAAAGAGGGTTGCAATAGGTGACCCGGAGAAGGCGTGGAGGAATGCTGCCCATCCTGCCTTGATGAACCAGCATAAAGACCTGGCCTGGCTGACCATGCATGAGGTGTTGCCAGTGAGAGCGGTGATGCATAACAGAGGGATGTGCAAGACCCCTAGATGTCCTTTTCAGGGCTGTGGGGCGGAAGAATCGGTGGGTCATCTGTTATGGGAGTGCGTGCCTGCCAGGCGCTTGTGGAGGAAGGCGTCCCCCCTGTTGGCTGTGTGGATGGGAAGCAACCTGTTGGAGGAACAGCTGGTCCTGTATGGACCAAAGAAGAAGGAGGAAGGCTCATGGCAGTTGTGGTGTGTGGTTAATTGTTTTAAGGAGGCCTTGTGGAAGGCAAGAAATATCCTTGTCTTAAAATATGAGACCTTGAACTGCCGTGAGACCTATGAGATTGGCCTGAGAGCCATACGGGACTATGTGTTGCGAGATGTCAACAGGAGGGGGCGTGAAGAAGCGGTGAGGATCTGGCGGTGGGAGAGGTGGCCGGGCTGTGCTGGTGTCAGGTTGGAGTGTCTGGGCTTGTCAAGGCAGGATGAGGACGTTATTTAAGGACATGCGCTCTCCTGTACAAAAGTGTTTAAAAGTGCCTGTTAACTGATGGTGTTGTGTATTGTGTTAATTGTGTTTTGTGTTGTTTGTATTTTGTGTTCATTGTGTTAATTGTATTGTGTTGATTGTAATAATTATTAAAAAAAAAAAAAAAAAAAAAAAATCTGTTCTTATCAGTTTAATATCTGATACGTCCCCCATAGGGGGACCGTCTATATTAAATGGATTTTTGGAAGCGGGAGATGGAAGCGGGGCTTGCTCCGTCCACTCCACGCATCGACCCGGTATTGCAGTACCTCCGGGAACGGTGCCCATTTCTCAGAAAGGTCAAAAGAGAGAGAGAGAGAGCGAGAGAGAGAGAGCGAGAGAGAGAGAGAGAGAGAGAGAGAGCGAGAGAGAGAGAGAGAGAGAGAGAGAGAGCTACCACCCTCCCCCCCTCCCTCCCCACCTCCCCTTTCCTGGGACGCGCCGTTTTCCCGCTCTTTTCGTTTTTTTTTTTTTTTTTTTTTTTTTTTTTTTTTTTTTTTTCATATTTCATATTCAGGCAGGCCTAACACACGCAGCAGGCCAGTGTAGCAGCAGCAGCAGCAAAGCGCCCTTTCGCCGGGGCGGAACGGCAGATGCGTTTTGGGAGGAGTTCCCTTTTTTTGTTTTGCGTGGCCTTGCTGCCGCTTGGTAGAGGGGAGTGCCTTTGGGCCGGCCGGAAGGGCTCGGCCACCAGCAAAGGCACGCTCCGGCTTCTCTACAGCTCGAATGAACCTTTCGCCTTTTACTAAAGATTTCCGTGGAGAGGAGCATTTACGAGTTCGATCCAATTTTTGGACAGCCCTTCCCCTCAGGGAGGGGCTCCACCTGGAGTTTAAAAGCAGAACGAGCACAGAAAGGGCGGTCGCCCCCGTTGGAGCCCGGCACCTTTCCTTCCTTCCTTCCTCCTTCCCCTCCCTCCCTCCCTCCCTCCCGCCCGCCCGCCCGCCCGCCCGAGAAGCAAGTACCACGACTGCTGCGGCGGGCGGCCGCGCCCGGGGCGTTTGGCCAAAACCATTGTGGGCATCGCTTCTCGGCCTCTTGGCTCAGATCAAGTGTATGTGGCCTGACCGCAGCTCTTGAGACGCCATCAGAATGGAGAATCTAGGATCACCGTCGACCCCCAGGGTGCGATTGAAGAACACTGTGCGTTTGGAGTTAGCAGAAGATGAGGAGCTACGCAGAAAAGTGGATTTAAAATTTCTTATGGAGAAGATCTTGATGGGAGAGCTCGGCATATTTCCACAGCAAATATTCTGTTTGCAGGAATTCTTGAAGACCAGGATATACGACATCACCTTGGTTTCGGAGTCTCTTTGTTACAACGTTTGGGAAATCTACAAAAAGAAGAGAAACCTTCCTTGTTTTTTTGGAATCAAAATGGAGATGCTGTACACCAGAGAGGTGAGAACACTAACTGTGCATATGTTCAACCCTTTTGTGCAAGAGAATGAAATAAAGAACTTTTTATTGCGCTACTGTGACCAAGTGCAAAATGGAGAGAAAATAAAGAATGAATATGATATCTGGAATGGAAAAAGGAGATATACAGTTACTTTTAAAAAGGACCCGGAAGGAATAGGAGGAGTCAGACACCCTCCAAGTAACTTTTCAATTGGGCCTAATAAAGGCTATCTTTTTTATCCAGGACAGCCACGTTATTGTAGAAAATGTGGCCAGTTTGGCCATGTTATGGTGGACTGCATGGAAGATCATTGCAGTAATTGTAATGGAAGTGGCCATAAGGCTAAAGACTGCACAAAAGCGAAGAGCTGTAACCTGTGTGGAGATCCTGGACACTTGTATAAATCCTGTCCTCAAAAGAGAAGAACATATGCAGAGGCAACAGTAGCTAGACCACCACCGGCAGAACAGCAGGAAGCAGAGGAGCAGTCAGTGACAGTAGATAAAAGGGCAGAGGATGCAAGCATGCAAGACCAGCAGAAGGAAGACCCAAGTCCCAAGAGCTCAGAGGAAGAGTCCAAAGAGGATTATGCAAAATGGATGGGGTTGGATGTTTCTGATGTCACTGATAGCGAAGGAGAGTCTTCGGCTGAGCTTTCTTCAGTAAAGGAGTGGGGTGAGGATGAGCATGAGATGGAGGAGGCCAGAGAGAATTCGGAAGGAATGGAATGGATGGAAGCAAGGAACAAGAGAAAAGCTTCAGGTGAGAAAAAAGAGGAAGAGCCGGAGGAGAAGAAAGGGCTAAAAGGGGTGGTCACAGCTGTAACCACTTATAATAGATTCGATCCATTGGTAAGCAGTATGAAGGAGCTGGAAGAAGGAGAAGACTACTCTGTGTGCGAAGCCAACACATCTGGGCAGAAAGGATATTTGAGTCCTGGAGGGGTTGAGACATTTGCTCACACAACAGGAATGTTGTTGAGAGCAGAGGGAAGCAAGAAACAACGTGAAGAGACAGGTGAGTGAGAGAATCGCTTCTTTAAAACTACCTAATGGCATTTAAAGTACTGACAATTAATGCAAGAGGCTTGAGGGACATTGGGAAAAGAAAAACCTTTTTGTTTTCATTGGCGACTGTGAACTTTGATGTAGCATTCCTCCAAGAATGCCATTTAAAAGATAATGGAGATATAAAGACGTTTTCAAAAGAATGGAAAGAAGGACCTTCATGTTGGAGCATTGGGCATGTGCACGCTGATGGGGTGGGGATACTATTTAAGGGAAGGGGTTTTGTTATTGAGAGCTCATGTTCTGTTAATCCTGGAAGAGTGTTGTGTGTGGATGTAAATTGGAACGGGGCACAGAGGTTTCGTTGTATAAATGTGTATGCACCTAGTAAGAGGGGGGCTAGATTGGAGTTTTTTAAGTGTTTGCCTTCACTTTTAAATACTAGTAGGGTGGTGGTGATGGGTGGAGACTTTAATGTGTCTTTAGATAAATTGGAGAGTGAGGAACAAGGTGCTAGGGATTTTTCGGCCACGTGGATTAAAAAAATGTGTACTGATTTTTCTTTTTATGACTCTTATAGAGAAATGAATAAACAGGATGGGGGGTTTACATGGAGGAACTCTAGAGGGGATCAATCAAGGATTGATTATTTTTTTCTACCAGTGGGGGTTACAATCCAAGATTTTAAAATTTTTCCATGTTGGGGCTCGGATCACGAAATGCTGGTAGTCAGTATAAAGGTGGAGGTTCCAGAGAGAGGGACGGGGTTTTGGAAACTTAATGTAAGAGTTCTGGAGGATGAGGAATTTCAGGCTAGGTTCCAGGAAATGTATAAAGGGTGGCAGAATTTAAAGCGACGTTTCGCAAGGGGGTACAACTCTATGGTAGGGTGGTGGGAAGATGTAAAAAAGAAAGTTAATACATTTTGTCAGAAATATTGCAGGTTCGCCGAGGAGGAACGGAGAGAGTTTTGGGAAATGTTTACAATTATTGTTTTGCAAGGCCTGTTCTCTAAAATGAATAGAGGGGAAGAGATTGACCGGCCGGAGAGGTTAAGAGGTTAAAAGGAGCAATCCGGGATTATTTTGAGCTCGAAAGCCCAGGAGTTTGCCTTTTTGGCTAAAGATTTCCGAGAAAGAAAGTGATGAAAAGTTAACCAAATTTTTTTTTCAGCCAGTCCCCTCAAAAACAAACTCCAAGTGTAGTAATTGGGCTTAAAACAGAAAAGGGGGTGGTTGGTTGGAAGGAGGAAATGTTAAGGCATGCCAGGCGGTTTTATCAGGATCTCTTTGCTGAAAGGGAAGTGTCTCAACAGGAGGTAGATGTGTTGTTGAGGAGTATTGAGAATAAATTAACTAGTGAAGAGCAGGATCAATTGGAGGAGGAGGTAACGGAGGCTGAGGCAAAGGCAGCACTAGATTCAATGAAAGGAAATAAAACGCCAGGGTGTGATGGGTTGCCCAAAGAATTCTTTGTGTGTTTTTGGGATTTGCTAAAGAAGGATTTGGTGGAGGTATATAGGGAGATTTTTGAAGAGGGAATAATGCCTGAGTCAATGAGGAAAGGGGTAATAAGCCTTATATTCAAGAAAGGGGATAGAACTGAGCTAGAGAACTGGAGGCCAATAACATTGCTCTCAGTGGATTATAAAATATTAAGTAAAATATTAACAAATAGGCTAAAAAGAGTAATGCCATCAATAGTGAATATAGACCAGACATGTGGAGTGAAGGGGAGGTCTAGTTGTTTAAATCTAATTTTAATAAGGGACATTTTGACTTGGGTTAAAGAACGAGACTTACCTCTATGCCTATTAAATTTAGATCAGGAGAAAGCATTTGATAGGGTGAATCACGCTTTTTTGTTAAATTTGTTGAAGAAATTTAATTTTGGGCCAGTTTTTATAAAGTGGATCCAGATATTGTATAAAGAGGTGTTTAGTTTGGTAAATATAAATGGGTTTTTTTCTGAACCAGTTAGACAGGATTGGAGGGGTGAGGCAGGGTTGCCCTCTGTCTCCTTTGCTTTATGTAATTTTTATCGAACCTTTAGCGGAATTAATCAGAAAGGATAAAGAAATTAAAGGGGTCCATATACCAGGAGGGGCGGGGGATACAGTCAAAATCACTCAATATGCAGATGACATGACATTATTTGTGTCAACAGATAAAGGACCTTGGACAGGATAGTAGAGCTGTTGCAGGGGTTCAGTCGTGCAACAGGATCAAAGATTAACATGGGGAAGTCATCGATAATGTATTGTGGAAGGTGGGCTGACAGGAATGATGTAAGACATGGCTTTGGCCTGGTGCAAAGATGGGATGAAAATTTTAGGTCTTAAGTTTTACAAAGAAGAATGTGCTAAAAGAAACTGGGTGGAGAAAATCTGAGAGGGTTAAAACACAATTGGATATATGGAGGGTTAGGAGATTTGGAAACAGGGAGGTGGTTGTTATCTTGCAGATCTCCACTCCCAGGTTTCGACCCGGTATTGCAGTATCTTTCCTATGCCGACAAAATGTAAATTATTACTGACAAAGGTGGTGTTTTCTTTTATAGAGGGGGGGTCGGTATGAATCGGTTAAAAGAGAACAGATGTATATGCCAGTACCACAAGGGGGCAGAGATGTTCCATGTATCCCATTAAAGTTAGAGGTTTTGTATGTCCACAATACTTGTAAAATGATTATTGAAGAGAAAGATCACAAAGCTTGTTTTTTTTTAAAGTTTTTTTTCCTTTGTGTTAAGATCCATAGTAATTATTAGGAGGTACCCAGGGCAGATAAGAGGCCGTGGCATTATGAAAGCTGTTTTTAAAAACACATCCAGCAGCAGCAAAGCGCCCTTTCGCCGGGGCGGAACGGCAGATGCGTTTTGGGAGGAGTTCCCTGTTTTTGTACAGGTTTGAAATGCGTGGCCTCGCTGCCGCTTGGCAGAGGGGAGGGCCTTTGGGCCTTTGGGCCGGCCGGAAGGGCTCGGCCACCAGCAAAGGCACGCTCCGGCTTCTCTACAGCTCGAATGAACGGTTCGCCTTTTACTAAAGATTTCCGTGGAGAGGAGCATTTACGAGTTCGATCCAATTTTTGGACAGCCCTTCCCCTCAGGGAGGGGCTCCACCTGGAGTTTAAAAGCAGAACGAGCACAGAAAGGGCGGTCGCCCCCGTTGGAGCCCGGCACCTTTCCTTCCTTCCTTCCTTCCTTCCTTGTTTTGACAGCTTCCTTGAGATGTATTATGCCCGCCCGAGAAGCAAGTACCACGGTGCTGCGGCGGGCGGCCGCGCCCGGGGCGTTTGGCCAAAACCATTGTGGGCATCGCTTCTCGGCCTGAATTGGCTAAGATCAAGTGTAGTATCTGTTCTTATCAGTTTAATATCTGATACGTCCCCCATAGGGGGACCGTCTATATTAAATGGATTTTTGGAAGCGGGAGATGGAAGCGGGGCTTGCTCCGTCCACTCCACGCATCGACCCGGTATTGCAGTACCTCCGGGAACGGTGCCCATTTCTCAGAAAGGTCAAAAGAGAGAGAGAGAGAGAGAGAGAGAGAGAGAGAGAGAGAGAGAGAGAGAGAGAGAGAGAGAGAGAGAGAGAGAGAGAGAGAGAGAGGAGAGAGAGAGAGGAGAGAGAGAGAGAGAGAGAGCCCCACCTCCCTCCCTCCCTCCCCACCTCCCCTTTCCTGGGACGCGCCGTTTTCCCGCTCTTTTCGTTCTTTCTTTTTTTTTTTTTTTTTTTTTTTTTTTTTTTTTTTCATATTTCATATTCAGGCAGGCCTAACACACGCAGCAGGCCAGTGTAGCAGCAGCAGCAAAGCGCCCTTTCGCCGGGGCGGAACGGCAGATGCGTTTTGGGAGGAGTTCCCTGTTTTTGTTTTGCGTGCGTGGCCTCGCTGCCGCTTGGCAGAGGGGAGGGCCTTTGGGCCTGCCTTTGGGCCGGCCGGAAGGGCTCGGCCACCAGCAAAGGCACGCTCCGGCTTCTCTACAGCTCGAATGAACCTTTCGCCTTTTACTAAAGATTTCCGTGGAGAGGAGCATTTACGAGTTCGATCCAATTTTTGGACAGCCCTTCCCCTCAGGGAGGGGCTCCACCTGGAGTTTAAAAGCAGAACGAGCACAGAAAGGGCGGTCGCCCCCGTTGGAGCCCGGCACCTTTCCTTCCTTCCTTCCTTCCTTCCTTCCTTCCTTCCTTCCTTCCTTCCTCCCTCCGCCCGCCCGAGAAGCAAGTACCACGACTGCTGCGGCGGGCGGCCGCGCCCGGGGCGTTTGGCCAAAACCATTGTGGGCATCGCTTCTCGGCCTCTTGGCTAAGATCTACAACAAGTGGCTTGACCGCAGTTCTAGATTGTTGAGAGTTCCGAGCTAGGGAGAGGAGAGACAACATGGCTGGAGTGAAGAATACTGCAAGATTTGATTGGCGTGGAAAGGAAGATGAAGGAATGCCAGAAAGAGAAGAATTCATACGCACCATCATTATGGATTTTTTGAGGACCAATTTGGAGGAGATTCTGGGTATTCAGAGGAACGGGAGAGAAGAATTCTTTGATGTCACTATGGTGAGTGAAATGAGTTTTAAATCTCTTTTGCAAGCCTGTAAAGAAAAAGAAAATGTGGAACCTTTGAAGCATTTTAAGGTTCAGTCCAGGGAAAGGAAAAACTTTAGAGTCCTAACAATTAACTTGTTCGACATGAATGTGTCTGATGAAAGTGTTACTTGGTTTCTGAGGAGATATATGGATGTTCTTTCTGGGCCAAGATATAGGAGAGATGGTTTGGGTGTGTGGAATGGGCAGAGGCAATATAGTGTGCTCCTTAGGGAAGACCCGAATGGATATCAAGGGTTTTTGCATCCCCCTGCAAAGTGTAGAGTGGGCGGGGTTAATGGATACATCCTGTATTCAGGTCAACCTCCGTTCTGTAGAAAATGCCAAAAGTATGGGCACAGTGATCAAAACTGTGAAGAGCTGAGATGCTTTAATTGTGGAGAGAAAGGGCATTTTTCATATGACTGTAAAAATTCAAAAAAATGTCATAATTGTGGAGATGCAAGCCATGTTAAGAGGGACTGTAGAGGAAGATCATATGCAGGGGCTGTGGTAGGCCTGTGTCCAATTGAGGATGTCATAAAGGATATGGAGAGTACAAACGGGAAACAACGAGAGGAGGGGCCGGCAGCCTCCTTAACCGATAGTGAGGTTGTGGCTGCAGCGGAGGAGCTGGCAGGTGTAGATGTTGAAATGGAGGTCACAGCAACTGCAAGAGCTGAGGTAGAGGAAACATCTACCATAAACAAAGGGGAAAATCAGGTTTTAACTGAAAACTTACCTGACAACTTACCTGGGGATGCGGCTGGGTCTCCTGGTGCATCCTGGGGGGATGAGCTGCCGTCTCAGGCCGGGGAGGGTATTGCAGTTGAAGGAAGTCAGCTTCTGGGCCAGTCTGTCCCTATGGAAGAAGGAAACTGGAGTGTTGCAAAGAGAGCAACAGGCAAAAGAAAGTGTAAGGAGCTATCAGAAGGTGAAAGTAAAATTTTTCTGGTGGACACTGCAAATTCTTATGGAGCACTTGAAGAAGAAGAGGTTTCTAGTGTTGAGCCTTCAGAAGCAGGAAGCTCTCCCTTGATACCTGAGTTGACACCATCAGAGGAGGACGATGACAGTGGCAGTAATAGCAGTGTGGCTTCACAGCCTATCCAGTGTGGCCAGGGGGTGGCAGTGTCAGATGCGGATTCACAGAATTCAGTGGATTTTTTGGAGCAGGATGACATAGCTAAAGTTGTCGTAGTTATGGGGATGGCAGAGACACATTAATTCTTCTCGATGGATGTCAAGCTAGTAACTTTAAATGTAAGGGGCTTAAGGGATAGGGAGAAAAGAGCTGCAGTGTTTTTGTCTCTGGCATCATTGCCCTTTGACATTTGTTTTTTGCAAGAGTGTCACCTTCGGGATGAGATGGACTGTAAAAAGTTCTCAAAGGACTGGACTGGGGGGGTTTCATTTTGGAGTGTGGGTAATGTACACGCTGATGGATTGGGGGTATTGGTGAAGGGTAGCGAAATTATGATTGAAGATGTGTTAACGGTGGTACCAGGGAGATTAATGGTAGCAGACGGTATGATGGGGGGGCAGAAATATAGGTTTATTAATATCTATGCACCATGCAATCCTACCAAAAGGTTACAGTTTTTCAAGGATTTTGTGTTTTTGTTAGATACTAACAAAAAGGTTATATTGGGAGGTGATTTTAATACTTCAATAGATAGTATAGGAGGGGGAGCTGAGTTGGATTTTACAGGGAAATATCTGTTAAAAGAAACTCAAAATTATAAATTAAAGGATGCATACAGAGGGTTGTATAAAGATGGAATGGGGTACACATGGAGGAACACTAGGGGGCATCAAAGTAGGCTAGATTATTTTTTTGTTTCACAGGGAATTCAGGTTAAAGAGTGTAAGATATTACCATGTTGGGGGTCTGATCATGATATGATAGTGATGTCAATGGAGGGGGGGGGAGTGAATATTGGGAAGGGGTTTTGGAAATTTAATATTAGTTTATTACAGGATGAGATATTTGTGAATAAGGTGAGAGAATTCTATAAATTATGGCAAGAATTTAAGGGGGGGTTTAGCAGTATTTTAGTATGGTGGGAGAGGCTGAAAGTTAATTTAGCACAATTCTGCAGACGGTACTCCAGAGAGAAAAGAGAGAAGGAGAGAAGAGCGGTGAGGAGGGTAAATGGGAGGTTACAAAGGTTAATAGGTGAAAGGAATAGGGGGTTACAGGTGGAGGAAGAAATTATAGAGGCAAAGAAGGAAATCAGGGAGTTTTATGTGAGGAGAGTCAAAGAATTTGCCTTCTTAGCTAAAGAAGAAGAGAGAGAGAAAGATGAGAAAATAACCAAATATTTTTTTCAGACAATCAAACAAAAACAGCGAAGAGAATGGGTGGAGGGTGTTGTTACTGGTGAAGGGAAGGTAGTGAGTAGGAAGGAGGAAGTTTTTGATTATGTGTGCTCTTTTTACAAGGAGATGTTTGCTGAAAGAGCTGTGGATGAGGAGAAGGGTGAGCTGCTGTTAAGAAGATTAGGGAGGAGGTTGAGTGAGGAGGATAAGTTTGAATTGGAGGGGGAAATTACAGTGGAAGAAGTAGAGAGAGCCTTATTCTCTATGAAGGGGAATAAGACCCCTGGGGGGGATGGGCTTCCAAAAGAATTTTTTGTTTCAATGTGGGATTTAGTTAAAAAAGATTTGGTGGAGGTCTATAAGGACATTTTTAAGAGGAAAGAGCTCAGTGAGTCAATGAAGTCGGGGATTATTCATTTAATATATAAAAAGGGGGATAAGAGAGACATCAGAAACTGGAGACCAATAACATTATTGTGTGTGGACTACAAAATTTTAAGTAAGGTATTAGTTAATAGATTAAAGGGAGTGATGGGAGTGGTGGTGAGTGAGGACCAAACTTGTGGGGTGCAGGGTAGGACGGGGTCTTATAATTTATCCTTAATAAGAGATTTGATTAGTTGGGCAGAAGATAGGGATTTGGCATTGGGGATTTTAAGTTTAGATCAAGAAAAAGCCTTTGATCGTGTGAATCATAATTTTTTGTTTAAAGTATTAAAGAAAATGAATTTTGGGGATAATTTTTTGGCCTGGGTGAAGGTCTTGTACAATAATGTGTTTAGCAAGTTGAAAATTAATGGAACTCTGGGTGCCTTAGTGGAGCAGAAAGGAGGAGTTAGGCAAGGGTGTCCTCTTTCTCCCTTGTTATATGTTTTATTCATTGAACCTTTGGCGGAGATGTTAAGGCAGGAGAAGGGAATTGAGGGGGTGCATATCCCTGGGGGGAGTGGAGAGAGGGCAAAAGTGGCTCAGTACGCAGACGACACCACTGTTTTTTTCACCACAGATCGAGGATTGGACAAAATAGTAAAGGTGTTGGGGTTATATTGTGAAGCGACAGGGTCTGCAATTAATGTCGGGAAATCGGCAATAATGTACTGTGGTGGTTGGAGGAACAGGAAAGACGTAAGGCACGGTTTTTCTATTTGCAATGATGGGCTAAAAATTCTGGGAGTCAAATTTTATAACAGCAATTCAGCTGGAAAGAATTGGGAGGAAAAAATCGAAAGGGTGAAGAAAAAATTAGATTTATGGAGAACTAGAAGGCTTAGTATTACGGGTAAGGGGTTAGTTATTAAGGCTGATGTTTTATCAGGTCTGATTTACTTAGCCTTAATCTTTCCTGTTCCAACTAAGTATAAATTGATATTAACCAGGTTAGTGTTTTCTTTTATTTGGGGAGGTAGGTATGAACCAGTTAAAAGGGAACAAATGTATTTGGAGATTGAAGAGGGGGGGAGGGGTATAGTGTTTATTCCTTTGAAATTGGAGATTTTGTTTGTATGTTTTGTAGTTAAAATGCTAAAGGAAAAAGTACGCCATAAGGCATATTATTTTATGAAACTGTGGGGGGCTTTTTTAGTTAAAGGTTTAGTGTCATGGGATAATGCAGGACCAAAGGCTGAGCAGTTACCATGGCATTATGAAAAGATGTCATTATTTTTAAGAGCACACCCAGAGGTGCTCAAAGATGATTTGGTAGAGGAGCATAAGAAAATGTATAAAGTTTTAAAAGGGAAAATACTATTATCAGGGGTGGTGAAGGTGGGTGGTAGGAAAATTAATTGGGGAACAATACAACTAAAAAGTCAGCCTAATGAAATAAAAGATTTGAATTGGTTGGCGGCCTTAGATAGGTTACCTGTAAGGGAGAGACTACATCGAGAAGGTCAGATTCTCAACGGCAGGTGTCCAAGGGGGTGTACGCAGGAGGAGACAGTGTGGCATGCCTTTTGGGGATGTCATGTGGTTAATGGCTTCTGGGGAGAAATAAAAAAGTTATTAAGGTTGGCTAAAGAAAATCTTGAGTTAAATCCTGAGTTTATATTATGGGGGAAGGGTTGGAAGGGATGGGGAGGGAAGTAGGGAGGGTAATTTGGAGTGTTATTAGTATTGGTAAAGGAATTGTGTGGAGGGATAGAAATGAGCAGTGTAAAAAAAAGAAACCAGGGAAGTCGGTGGCACAGTTGGTTTGGGAAGTGAAATCACGGGTGATGGTAGAATGTAAGTTGGAAAACAGGAAGATGGGGGAGGAGGCATTTAATCAAGGTTGGGGGAGGTTGGAAAGGGGAATCTGTGTAAATAAAGTAATGTGAATAATTGGGAAAACTGCGATGAAGATACGGTCTTAATTTCTGGGAAAAGTGAGACTAATTTCTGAGCAAAAAAAAAAAAAAAAAAAAAAAAAAAAAAAAAAAAAAAAATCTGTTCTTATCAGTTTAATATCTGATACGTCCCCCATAGGGGGACCGTCTATATTAAATGGATTTTTGGAAGCGGGAGATGGAAGCGGGGCTTGCTCCGTCCACTCCACGCATCGACCCGGTATTGCAGTACCTCCGGGAACGGTGCCCATTTCTCAGAAAGGTCAAAAGAGAGAGAGAGAGAGAGAGAGAGAGCGAGCGAGAGAGAGAGAGAGAGAGAGAGAGAGAGAGAGAGAGAGAGAGAGCTCCCTCCCTCCCCACCTCCCCTTTCCTGGGACGCGCCGTTTTCCCGCTCTTTTCGTTCTTTTTTTTTTTTTTTTTTTTTTTTTTTTTTTTTTTTTTCATATTTCATATTCAGGCAGGCCTAACACACGCAGCAGGCCAGTGTAGCAGCAGCAGCAGCAAGCGCCCTTTCGCCGGGGCGGAACGGCAGATGCGTTTTGGGAGGAGTTCCCTGTTTTTGTTTTGCGTGCGTGGCCTCGCTGCCGCTTGGCAGAGGGGAGGGCCTTTGGGCCGGCCGGAAGGGCTCGGCCACCAGCAAAGGCACGCTCCGGCTTCTCTACAGCTCGAATAAACCTTTCGCCTTTTACTAAAGATTTCCGTGGAGAGGAGCATTTACGAGTTCGATCCAATTTTTGGACAGCCCTTCCCCTCAGGGAGGGGCTCCACCTGGAGTTTAAAAGCAGAACGAGCACAGAAAGGGCGGTCGCCCCCGTTGGAGCCCGGCACCTTTCCTTCCTTCCTTCCTTCCTTCCTTCCTTCCTCCTTCCTTCCCTCCCGCCCTCCCTCCGCCCGCCCGAGAAGCAAGTACCACGACTGCTGCGGCGGGCGGCCGCGCCCGGGGCGTTTGGCCAAAACCATTGTGGGCATCGCTTCTCGGCCTCTTGGCTCTGCTCAAGTGCTGTTGGGAAGGCGAAGGTTATGTTCTAGAAGGCGTGAGCTGGATAGAAAGTAATTATTTGCAAAATGGAAGATCATGGAAAGAATACCCTTCGCTTTCTGCTGAAGCAATCCTCGGGATTGTGGGGAAGGAGAAAGTTTGTGTTGGAGGTCGTCTTCGGGCTATTGGAGTTGGATGTCGAAGATGTACTTTGTTTGAAGGAGAACATCGGGAGAGGGAGATTTGACCTGACTCTGCAGACAGAAGAACACTGTTTGAAAGTAATGAAGATTTTTGGAGCTAACAAGGAAAAGTTGCCTGCCAGTGCGTTTAATATGGAGCCTTTGTTTCTTCAGGACTGAAGGACAGTTTTTGTGACAATGTCCTGCCCTTTTTTTTTGGTGGAGGATATTACCACAAGCTTGAAAAGCCGTTTTGAGCTACAGAGTGAGATACCTCTGAAGACCATGGATTCGGAAGGAATATGGAATGGGGTGTGGAAATACACGGCAAGATTGCATATGAAGGACGGAAAGTTGCTTCATGTTCGACCTGACTTTAGGATTGGTGCGGTAAGAGGCACTGTTTACTACAGAGGTCAGCCAAGAGTTTGTTTTAAGTGCAATAGAGCAGGGCATTTTGCTGCAGACTGTGAAGAGATTGTTTGTAAGAACTGTAATCAGGCTGGCCATGTTTCTAAAGACTGCCCCAGTGGGATTAAATGCAATCTTTGTGGAGCAAATGAGCATGTGTATAAGGACTGTCCGCAGAGTGCTAGGAGTTATGCTCAAGCTGCAAGAGATGGAGGGAAGAAAAAAGATGATGTAAAAGGAGAGAACACAGAGAGAAAAAAAGAACCAGAGGAAAAAGAAACTGAAAAGAACAAAGGAGAGAGTGTTTGGGGAGGAGCTAGCAAAAAAGGAGGCGGAACGGCGGGAAAAAGTGGAACTGAACAGACAAAGGAAAAGGGCGGAGAATCGAGAAAGGAGGAGGGAAGAGGTGGTTCCAAAGCTGATCAGCAGAGGTCCCCAGAGCATTCTACTTCAGACCTGACAGGAAGAGCAGAGGGAGAGGTGCTGAGAAAGAGAAAAGATAGAGAAGGAAAGGAGGTGAGGACTAGTGAAGACCCATCGAGAAAGATAAGAGGAGGAAAGGAAGGTTTAACAACGGGCCAGAGTTGGGGTGAAGCAATGGAGGAAGAGGAGAAGAAGAGAACAGGACAGAGCAAAGAACAAAAAGATGGTGAAACTTCAGAAGAGAAGTTAATGAACACTGTATGTCCTAAGGAATATGAAGAGCTTGTGGCATGGAAGGAGAGAATGAGAAAGGAAAGGATTACAGAGACAGAGTGGAAAAAATATGAGGAAGAGAGAAGGAGGATTTTGGATTTAGCAAAGTGGAAGGCGGACGAGGTGATGAGAAGGCACCTACCAAAGTATTAGTTTGGAGGAATAGAGTTGAAGAAAGACTTTATGATTGTTTTTTTTGAATAAATGTTTGTTTTGTGGTTTTGATTGTATTGAAAAAAAAGGAAAAAAGAAAGATTTCTGTTTTTTGAATCAGTTTTGTGATTATATGTCTAGTTTCTTAGTTATTGTTTTATATGTAATAGTTAGATTTTGTTTTAGTGTTTTGGTTTTTAAAAGTAATGATAATAATGTTTTGTGTTTTCTTATCAAATCGTGAAACAAACCAATGCCGCCCGCCCGAGCCGCTCCGCCCGCCCGCCCACACAAAATGTTTTGTTGGCGTATAAACAATTTAAATTGGATAAGATTAAAAAAATTATTTTTCCAAAAAAAAAAAAATCAAAATCTGTTCTTATCAGTTTAATATCTGATACGTCCCCCATAGGGGGACCGTCTATATTAAATGGATTTTTGGAAGCGGGAGATGGAAGCGGGGCTTGCTCCGTCCACTCCACGCATCGACCCGGTATTGCAGTACCTCCGGGAACGGTGCCCATTTCTCAGAAAGGTCAAAAGAGAGAGAGAGCGAGAGAGAGCGAGCGAGAGCGAGAGAGAGCGAGAGAGAGAGAGAGAGAGAGAGAGAGAGAGAGAGAGAGAGAGAGCCCCACCCTAACCCTCCCTCCCTCCCTCCCCACCTCCCCTTTCCTGGGACGCGCCGTTTTCCCGCTCTTTTCGTTCTTTTTTTTTTTTTTTTTTTTTTTTTTTTTTTCATATTTCATATTCAGGCAGGCCTAACACACGCAGCAGGCCAGTGTAGCAGCAGCAGCAAAGCGCCCTTTCGCCGGGGCGGAACGGCAGATGCGTTTTGGGAGGAGTTCCCTGTTTTTGTTTTGCGTGCGTGGCCTCGCTGCCGCTTGGCAGAGGGGAGGGCCTTTGGGCCTTTGGGCCGGCCGGAAGGGCTCGGCCACCAGCAAAGGCACGCTCCGGCTTCTCTACAGCTCGAATGAACCTTTCGCCTTTTACTAAAGATTTCCGTGGAGAGGAGCATTTACGAGTTCGATCCAATTTTTGGACAGCCCTTCCCCTCAGGGAGGGGCTCCACCTGGAGTTTAAAAGCAGAACGAGCACAGAAAGGGCGGTCGCCCCCGTTGGAGCCCGGCACCTTTCCTTCCTTCCTTCCTTCCTTCCCTCCCTCCCCTCCGCCCGCCCGCCCGCCCGCCCGAGAAGCAAGTACCACGACTGCTGCGGCGGGCGGCCGCGCCCGGGGCGTTTGGCCAAAACCATTGTGGGCATCGCTTCTCGGCCTCTTGGCTCATACCAAGTGAGTGTCTAGAAGGCGAAAGGTAAAGATCTAGAAGGCGTGAGCTTGATAGAGACTGATCCGGAAATGGAAGAAAGGTATGGGAAGAACACGCTTCGATTCCAGCTAAAAGATCTGACTGGCCTATGGGGAAGAAGGAAGTTCGTGTTGGAAGTCGTCTTTGGTTTGTTCGAGTTGGGAGCAGACGATGTCCATTGCCTGAAGGAGAACATCGCTAAAGGCTTATTCGACCTGACTTTGAATACAGAAGAGGAGTGCCTGAAGGTGTTAAGGAAATATGAAGAGAATAAGGAGCAGTTGCCAGCCAGAGTTTTCAACCTGGAGCCATTGTTTCTGCAGGAATGGAGAACAGTTTTTGTTACAATGGCCTGTCCTTTCTTTCCAGTGGAGGATATTACTACAGCTTTGAAAAGGAGTTTTGAGTTGAAGAGCGAGTTCCCAGTTAAGAACCTGGATTCTGAAGGTTTGTGGAATGGAATGTATAAGTATATTGCTAGGCTGCGCACTAAGGAGGGGAATATGATTCATGTCAGACCGGATTTGATGATTGGAACTGTTAGAGGGACTCTGTATTACAAAGGTCAGCCCAGAGTGTGTTTTAAATGTGGCCGGTGTGGACATTTTGCTGCAGAGTGTGAGGAGGTTGTTTGTAGAAACTGTTTGCAGACGGGACATGTTTCTAGGGACTGCCCCAGAGGAATGTTGTGCAATCTCTGTGGCTCAAAAGAGCATATGTACAGGGACTGTCCGAAAAGCAAGAGAAGCTATGCTCAGGCAGCCAGTGAAGGAACAAAGAAAAAAGAGGATACAGAGGAGAAGAAAACAGAGAAAGAAAAAGAATCTGGGAAAAAAGACAATGAGAAGGACAAAGGAAAGAGTGTTGGGGGAGGAGTCGCAAATAAAGGAGGCGGAACGGCGGGAAAATGTGGAACTGAGGAAACAAAGGGAAGAGGCGGAGACCCGAGAAAGGAAGAGAAGGAAGGCAGTTCCACAGATGACCAGCAGAGGTCCCGGGAAGAGCAATCTGTTGCCGACCCAATGGAGGGAGTAGAAGGAGAGGTACAGAGGAAGAGGAAAGATAGAGAAGGGAAGGATGAGAGGACCGCTGAATGCCAAACAAGGAGGATGAAAGGAGGAGAGGAGGGAGCAACATCAAGTTCGAGTTGGGGTGATAGGGTGGAGGAAGAGGTAAAGAAGAAGGAGGAAGAGGTAAAGAAGAGGGAGGAAGAGGTTAAGAAGAAGAGTGTCGTGTGGACGGAGAAAGATATAGAGCATTTAATGAGGGTGGCATGTCCCAGGGACTATGAAAATTTAATGAGATGGAAGGAGAGGATAAGAGGAGCGAGGGTTTCGCATTTAGAATGGAAGGAATATGAAGAGGAGAAAATGAGAATTTTTCTGGAAGCAAAGAAGAAGGCGGAAGAAGCGGCGAGAAAGTGAGGGAAATAGTTTAGAGTAGTTTTGGGTTCTTTTTTTGTGAACTTTGAATTTTGAGATTTACAATTTTTGAAAGGGTGTTGGGTTTTTTGTGGATTTATAATATGGGTCTTTTTTTTGTGGTTTTTTTTGGGGAACTTAGAATTTTGAGAATTATTAGTTTTGAACGGGTGTTGCATTGTTTGGGCATCGCTTCTCGGCCTTTTGGCTTGCAAAAAAAAAAAAAAAAAAAAAAAAAATCTGTTCTTATCAGTTTAATATCTGATACGTCCCCCATAGGGGGACCGTCTATATTAAATGGATTTTTGGAAGCGGGAGATGGAAGCGGGGCTTGCTCCGTCCACTCCACGCATCGACCCGGTATTGCAGTACCTCCGGGAACGGTGCCCATTTCTCAGAAAGGTCAAAAGAGAGAGAGAGAGCGAGAGAGAGAGAGAGAGAGTAGAGAGAGAGAGAGAGAGAGCGAGAGAGAGAGAGAGAGAGAGAGAGAGAGAGAGAGCCCCACCCTAACCCTCCCTCCCTCCCTCCCCACCTCCCCTTTCCTGGGACGCGCCGTTTTCCCGCGCTTTTCGTTCTTTTTTTTTTTTTTTTTTTTTTTTTTTTTTTTTTTTCATATTTCATATTCAGGCAGGCCCAACACACGCAGCAGGCCAGTGTAGCAGCAGCAGCAAAGCGCCCTTTCGCCGGGGCGGAACGGCAGATGCGTTTTGGGAGGAGTTCCCTGTTTTTGTTTTGCGTGCGTGGCCTCGCTGCCGCTTGGCAGAGGGGAGGGCCTTTGGGCCTTTGGGCCGGCCGGAAGGGCTCGGCCACCAGCAAAGGCACGCTCCGGCTTCTCTACAGCTCGAATGAACCTTTCGCCTTTTACTAAAGATTTCCGTGGAGAGGAGCATTTACGAGTTCGATCCAATTTTTGGACAGCCCTTCCCCTCAGGGAGGGGCTCCACCTGGAGTTTAAAAGCAGAACGAGCACAGAAAGGGCGGTCGCCCCCGTTGGAGCCCGGCACCTTTCCTTCCTTCCTTCCTTCCTTTCCTTCCTTCTTTCCTACAGCTCCTTCCTTCC